>NC_092337.1:191710000-192010000 GCF_046630445.1 Rutidosis leptorrhynchoides | reverse complement strand
AAGAGTACAAGTTGTGAAACGTAAAGTACAAGATATTAAATTGTACGAAAATGCGTTCGAAAATCCGGAACCGAGACATGAACCAACTATCAACGCCCGACGCAACGGACCAAAAATTACAAGTCAACTATGCACAAGAATATAATATAATATATAAATAATTATATAAAATTATATATATATTATATTATATAATAAAAACTTCGACAAGAAAATGGCCAAAATTTGGTGAGCTGGAGTGCGTCACTTCGCAATCTCGGAGCTGGAAGGCACAAATGCTTCGCGATCTCGGAGCAGTCATTTCAGAAAATGCCTATAAAAGGCCATGCAGTCTGCCGAATCCATACACCAACATAATCAATATCTCTGTGTCTCATAATATATATTATATGTATATAATATAAATATTAGTTTAGTTTTATATTAGATTAGTTTGGGTAATGTAAAGGTTATTTTACGGGTTTTGAAGTCGAAGTTCTCTCCGTGTAACACTACGCGATAAATAATCAATGTAAGCTATGTTCTCCTTTTAAAATTAATGTCTCGTAACAAAGTTATTATTATGCTTATTTAAGTCTAAGTAATCATGATGTTGGGCTAAATATTAAAAGACGGGGTTATTGGATTTTGGACCATAATTGGGGTTTGGACAAAAGATCGACACTTGTAGAAATTAGACTATGGGCTATTAATGGGTTTTATATTAAATTAACGATACCTCGTTAATTTAATATAAAGGTTATGATTTGACGTATCTATATATAACCACATACGCTTAATCGGACACGATGGGCGGGATATTTATAAGTACGAATTATTGTTCATTTAACAGGACACGGGGATGGATTAATAGTTACTGGACTCATTAAAACAGGGGTGGATTACATTCAAGGATAATTGGTGTAATTGTTAACAAAGTATTAAAACCATGGATTATACACAGTCGATAACCTGGTGTATTCATTAAACAAAGTATTAAGACCTTGTTACAGTTCGAATCCCCAATTAGTTGGAATATTTGACTTCAGGTATAAGGTTAATTTGGCGAAGACCCTCGCACTTTATAATTATGACCCATGGACTATTATGGCAAAACCAGATGGACTTATCGAATAATCCAGGACAAAGGACAATTAACCCAGGGTAATAAATTAAAATCAAAACGTCAAACATCATGAGTACGGAAATTTGAATAAGCATAATATATTTTATTTTATATTTTCTCATACTTTTATTTATTTTGTCATTTTAATTATTGTTATTTATTTTATCATTGGTTAAATATCGTCATTTACTTTACGCTTCGCTTAAAATATAAAATCGACAAACCGGTCATTAAACGGTAAACCCCCTTTTATATATTATTACTATATATAATATATTTTGTACAAATATAATTGTTTAAAAATATAGTGTAAAATAAGTCGTCTCCCTGTAGAACGAACCGGACTTACTAAAAACTATACTACTCTACGATTAGGTACACTGCCTATAGTGTTGTAGCAAGGTTTAGGTATATCCCATTTGTAAATAAATAATTAAAACTTGTGTTATTTGTAACGTATTTTGTAATAAAAATATATAACTATTTCGTACCCCCACGCTACATCATCAAGTTTTTGGCGCCGCTGCCGGGGAATCGGCAAAACGCTATATTTATATTTCATTTATGTATAAATATATTTATATATATTTAGAAAAACAATATAAAATAGAAAAAACGAAATTAAACCTGCAAATTCTGAACCTACATCCCTCCGCGATCTCGGAGATTTACCCTTTAGTTCTACGCGATCGCGTAGCTGTTCCTGACAGGTCAACCAGTGCATTTAATGCAAATTTAGGGTTTATTTTTATATTATTATTATTATTATTATTATTATTATTATTATTATTTATGGTTTATATTTATTAATATTAATATTTAGTTTGTATTTTAATTTACTTTTGTAATATTTAGTTTTAAGTTATTATTAATTATACAGATTAATATTTTTATAATAATAATATAAAAAAAATATTTTTAAAAAAAATTGTATTTTTATAACTTTAAGTTTTCTTTTTATATTTTGTATCCTTTTATTTCGTGTAATTGTAATATTTGTATTTTTATCGTTCGTATCTAGTTTTAAGTTCTAATATTTTGATGTAGCTTATTTTATATTTCTAGATTTTTTTAGGCTTTGCCGTAAAATCCCTTAAGTGCTTTTTCTTTAGACTAAGATTTAGATGCTCTAGAATTTTGCGATGCTGTTTATAAATTTTAGTACCTTTTAAGTTACGACGCGCTATTTTCTTATTTTTATTTTTCGATGTTTTTCGACGCGTAATCTTTTTCTTTCTTATTTCTCGACACGCTAGTTTTTAGGACATAGATTTTCTATTTCTTCTCTAAAATTCCAAACGAAAAATTATTTTAAGCGGTTAAATTGATAGACATCCAAATTTTCTGATTCGTAGTAATAGTTGGATTTTTTAGTGGCGAGTTGTGGGCTTCTGATTTAAAGGGTCCTAGCTACCTGCTGCATCTATTGGCTATTCGAAACGTGGGCAAAATCAGAAAAGTCTATTAATTTGATAACTTATATAATTTTTATATTTATAACTAATAGGATAATTAATAGATGCACCACATTGTAGCTAAAATTTGGTAATAAGTGTAGTATGGAAAACCTCGAAAATATCTTGGAAACTCTTTATGACATCCGAAATCAATTAAATCAATACCCTCAAACGGGTGTTGATGACAATTCGTTCGGTCAATCTTGGATCACGAATAACGAAACAATAACTGGTTGTGAAATCTGTGGAGATTATCATTCAACATGGGAATGTTATTATTACGTTCCTATGGAAAATTATGCACCTACGGAACCTGAATGGAATGATTATGAAGAATATAAGCCAAATTGGGATTATTCCCAAGAATATATCCAAACTCAACAACCAGAGGACAAGGAAAATTATGTGTCTGAAAATTCTTTAGATTATATGAAAATCAAACTCGAAGAACTTGATGCTCAAAATGAACAAATGAGAGAGTTTGTAAATAAGCAAGCTGAAACTCTATCAGATTACACACCTGTTGATCTGAGGAATATTGTGCAAGAAAATCTCATATCATCTAATTTTGATGAATTCGAGAGATCCGAAATCACCAATTATCCCGATGATACTTTTTATTCAGCTTTACCAATTTCACAACATATCGACACATTAGCCTCAACCGACGAAATCCTCGATCCATCAATGGATGAAGAAGAAGTAAGGGTGACAAATTGGTACTCTTGGGAAAACAATAACGTGGAAACTTTTACCCCCGAGACCAAAGTGGTGGAACCAATAAGGACCGTTAATGAAGAAGAAATTACTTCGATCCAGCCACAACCTTCCAACCCAATATTCTCAATAGACGAGTCATCTACCGAAGATGAACCATGAGCTGTAATGGATAATGAAACCTCGAATTTCACCCAATTGGGTAATAGAGGTGAAAACTTTAATCCCGAGAATAAACGGAAGGAAATGATAGGAATTGTCCACCCTATAGTATGTATGTCGGTGTATATCGATCCATTTGACCAAGAACCAGAAAAGAGACATATCCATTTACTAAAAGCCACACTTAAAAAAGAATTAAGTAGTGACGATCGGGTGAGTCTAAACTTTAAACCCATTGATATATTTTTTACCACCCGAGATGTAAATAACTGGCTCACTATTTTAATTCGTGGAACTTATTCTACCGACTTCACATGTCGTCAGCTAAGTGTGGGGAAGTCTAACCTGTGACAACCCGGAAATTTCCAACCAAATTTAAACTTTAATCTTTATATACTCCCGACACGATAAGAAAAGTTTGTAAGTTGAATCTCAAGAATTTTAAACTGTGTTCATACATTCATTTAACCTCGACCAAATTCCAAAGATTCACAAACCATTATAGGAATGGATATGATAATATATGTATATATGTATATATTATAATTTGAAAACATTAACAAAGTATTAGACGTATAATACTTTACATAAACATATTTGTTTCGAAATATATTCAAATAGTTATCGATGGGATTAGAAGATGTTATCAAATGATTGACTTAACAGATACATTAAATTATGATTTACGAGTCTCTGTTGAGAGGTCCACTTTGATTTAAGAAATCTATTTTCTTTTTAACGATATTCGGAAAATGGTAAAGTGATTTTTATATAAGAACAATGTGTCAAATATCAAGAATTAGACAAAAACTAGTGGAAGACTAAATTACATAGTAATCAATTGAATTGATTTCAGACGTACGCAATGCTTTTTGTTATAATAGAACTTGTCTATCTAAACTGCCTTTGAGTAAATAAACGTAAGTTGAAATATTGGTTGTAACGTGTATTTAAAACATGTTCATTAAATATTATGTTTTCAAATTAAGTACACGGTAGTAACACTCGCCTAGTGATGCAATTGATATTTAAAAACGATTAGTACATAAATTAATTATATCTATTTGAATTCTTAAAATAAAAACGTTACGCGTTAAATTATTTTTCAAAACGAAATATAAATAAACTTTAAAATATAAATAGTTTTGAAAAACTAAATGTTATATTATTGAATAAAGATTTTGAATACAAACTTATATTTCTAAATATGTATATATATATCTATTTTAACTTCGTCATAAAACGTTTCGATTTAAAATAATATATTTTGATAAACAACGAGTCCCTGATTTATAGAAGCAAATGACCACAACACTCAATTTTACAAAGTTACATTTTTAAAAGGTAATTTATTGATGAATAAGTCAAATTGTTATTAAAGGTACACGTCGCGTAACGTAAAAGGCTAGTTTTCTAATCATACGAAAGTGCGCTCGAAAAACCGAAAGTGGTTCATGAGTCGAGTGACAACGTACGAGTCATTTTTGTAAAAATTATATTTTTATCATTAACGTAAATATAATATAATATTTAATTAATTCTAAAGATTAAATATAATATATATTAAATAAATTACGTATCACATGTGTGATATAAGTAAAATGAGTGTCGGCAGGACTTTTGGGTACATATGTGAGCTATTTTTTGGCACCATGCACTTGCATGGTTTTAGCACGCAAACCCCATGCACTTGCATGGGGGGGTTAGGTGAGGCCACAATGCTTTATAAATCGAGTTCGAGTAGTTTTATGGAATTCATTTCATCAAACACTTATATTACTCCATATTATTATTATTATTATTATTATTATTATTATTATTATTATTATTATTATTATTATTATTATTATTATTATTATTATTATTATTATTGTTATTATTATTAATCTTATTATTATTATTAGTATTATTATTATTATTATTATTATTATTATTATTATTATTATTATTATTATTATTATTATTATTATTATTATTTTTATTATTATTATTATTATTATTATTATTATTATTATTATTATTATCATTATCAATAAAAAGCAATATTATTTAAGATTGTTATTTTTATTATTATTACTATCGTTATTATCGTTAAAGTTATAATTTGTATTATTACTATTATCATTAAAATAATTACTAGTATTATCATTATCATAATATTTATTATTATTAGTATTATTATAATTAACACTAATATTAGTAACACTTAATTATTATGATTACTATTATTATCATTAAAATGAACGCGATATAAAAGACGATTTAAAAGCTATTAACAAAGTGATTAGGAAATAATGAGTATGAGTATCATGAAGAAATTTAAGGATATTGATTTAGATAAAATTATCATTTTTCATTATTTTTATTACTATTATTATTAAAAGTATTATTATTAATATTAAAAATATCATCTTTAAAAAAATTATTATTTTTAATAGGAATATCATTGTTAATATAAAATTTCATTATTAATAAGAATTATCATATTACCATTTCCGTAAATATAAATATTGTTATTATTATTAGTAGAATAATAATAATTATTAATAAAAAATAATACAACTTTTACTTATTATTATTATTATCAATGTTGTGTTATCAAATAAAAATGTAATACAAATAATATAATTACCTTAATAAAACCTATCATAACATTTTATGACAATGAACTTTATAAATTTTATTATCTAAGATATATATAAAAGTATATTTTTATATAAAGTTTTATTTTTTAATAAATGAATTATATTATTTACTCTAATAAATCTTTTAAAAATATTTAAAAATATAAAACGACGATACTTAAACTATATAATAATCATGTATAAATTTTGGAAATCATTTTGAGTTAAATTGACTTTTGTTGACTTCTGTATATTAGACTCGAGCATTAGGATTGTGGTACACTATGACATAACCTAAATTGTTAGAAAGTTATTGACCAACATATAATATATATAATTAATATAGGTTCGTGAATCCGAGGACAACCTTACAGTTGTTCAATGATGTTATATGTATTTTTACTACGAAATACAGTATGGTGAGTTTCATTTGCCTTTTTACCCTTTATATTTTTGGGCTGAGAATACATGCGAAATTTTTATAAATGTTTTACGAAATAGACACAAGTAATTGAAACTACATTATATGGGTGAATGATCGAAGCCGAATATGCCCCTTTTGCTTGGTAACCTAAGAATTAGTAAACCGATCTACTAACTGACGCGAATCCTAAAGATAGATCTATTGGGCCTAACGAACCCCATCCAAAGTACCGGATGCTTTAGTACTTCGATGTTGTTTTATCATGTCCGAAGGATTTCCCGGAATGATAGGGTATATTCTTATATACATCTTGTTAATGTCGGTTATCAGGTGTTCAATCCATATGAATGATTTTTGTCTCTATGCATGGGACGTATATTTATGAGAACTGGAAATGAAATTCTTGTGGTCTATTAAAATGATGGAAATGAATGATTATGATAAACTAATGAACTCACCAACCTTTTGGTTGACACTTTAAAGCATGTTTATTCTCAGGTGTTAAAGAAATCTTCCGCTGTGCATTTGCTCATTTTAAAGATATTACTTGGAGTCATTCATGGCATATTTCAAAAGACTTTGTATTCAAGTCGTTGAGTTCAGTAGAGATTATTATTAAGTAAATGACAGATTAGGTCAATTTATAGTTGGATAGTGGATATTATGAAATGGTATGCATGCCTGTCAATTTTCAATATAAAGAAAGTTTGTCTTTTAAAAAAAAAACGAATGCAATGTTTGTAAAATGTATCTTATAGAGGTCAAATACTTCGCGATGTAATCAACTATTATGAATCGTTTATAATGTATATGAACGGGTTCTTTCCATTGGTATCAGAGCGGTGGTCTTAGCGAACCAGGTCTGCATTAGTGTGTCTAACTGATAAGTCATTAGGATGCATTAGTGAGTCTGGACTTCGACCGAGCCTGCATGTCAAAAGTTTTGCTTATCATTTCTAGTCGGAAATCATCTGCTTACCATCCTTAGAAAAATTACCTGCTTATCATTATTAGTCTAGACACTTCTTGCTACATTAATTGCATGAGTAATGTATAGACAAAATTCATATCTTAGCGTATCTGCTAAATCATATCTTATCGTATCTGTTACTTCAGACTTTGCCTGATATATTCCGTAAATTCCTCCGTAATTTACGAAATATTTTGCTCTACATATATAGATATTCTATGTAATTAGAATACCATCCGATAGCCGGAAGATCATTTCATATCGGAAAAAAAAACCTTTAACCAATCGTACGAAATGGAATTTGTCGTTAATTCAAGTCACTCGGATTCCGAAATGGAATCTCACTCTAGCTTCGAAAGCAGTGTGACCGGAATGGATCAACGAATCAGTCATCACTTATTCTAGATGAATTGGGGATGGGTTCGTAGCCTTCTCAATCATTGGAGACAAGAAGAAGGTGATCCCTTCCATCCACCACATTGCCCTCTTGACGAAGAACCTGAAGCACTTACCGGTGAACCTGTCCGAAACACCATTTTCTCTCTCATTTCCTGAGTATCTTGTCACGATTATATATTACATCAAATTTTATATTTTATTTATCCGCTCGTCAGAACCGACAATCACCCCGGTGTAATAGAAGAAGTCAACGAGCTTCGCGCTCGGGTAGTAGCTTTGGAGAATATGGTGCAGAGATTACAAACACCAGCAGCAGCACCATCAGCATAACCAGTACCACCATCATCAATGCCAACAGTACCATTACCACCTCCAACCACAACCGCGTCGTAAACCTCAACTTCACAATCTGTCCCACGAGCATCAACGTCATACGCACCATAGATACCAAGGAGTACCAACAACAAATAACTGAAGAAATATTAATTCATAACTTCATTGGAAAAACATTCCGCGGTGATTATATAATCTCTAAAGTCTTAGAGATTATCTAATCTAGCCCTAACCATAAATTAGTTAAGCGAACCAAAATGATAGAAGGAAGAGTAGAAACCCTGATAAAAATGGTGTGTGATTAACAAGTAAAACTTATTTTACCAACAGCATCAACAGTACTGTCAATGTCACCACCATCGTCAGTACAGTCAACATCAGAATCAACAACACCTATAACATCACAAACTCCGTCAGTTCAAGAATCACTGTGGACATCATTACGAATCAATAACGCGTATATTGTATCAACGAGTTATGAAGAATTAACTCATTCCTTCTGAAGAAATTATATGTATATTTTATATATATATATATATATTTTGAAATAAAAAATAAATCTTTCCGTGCTAAGCTATTGTGTGTGAATCTTAACTACTCAGTTAATTCATATGCAATAATGTACGTCCTTCGCCCGCGACTTAACCATAGTTAACTACAATCTCTGTCGCAATTCAACAAATTCCAAGTCATAATAAATCAAGTATATATTTGATTTTACACTTTCACCATCGATGTACCCGAAACTTTTCAGATAACATCATTCGTACTTTACGAAGTTCACAAGAATTTAACGAAAACCAACATCACGCCTCAACAAATAACAGTATTGATTTATAATTTCAATATCATTGAAGAAATACTTATGTGATTTCTAAAGTTTTAGGGATTTCTCAATTCTAGTTTCAATCATAAATCAAATGAGTTTAATTTAATATTAACTCATAAAATCTATGTTACATCTGAAGAAAATATACACATATATATTTTCACAAAGACTGTAATAAAATTCTTTTGTACAAAATATTAATTGTGAAATTTTTTAACGGGTAGGTAATACCCGAGAGATATATATAAATTCACAATTAATATGTTACATTTTCTTCGATCCCGATTCAACAAATCATCAACTATACTCATTAATATCACAATGATATACATTCTCTCATAGAAATCAAAACAACCATTCGCATCCAAATTAGATTATATATTGTGATTTTGACAAATCAAAATCCAAGTCAAGATTTAACAGAAGACATCACTTTTAGATTCTTACATCTTTCAAAATTACACTTTGACTTCAAAACTGTGTTAGAACATCAAATGTATATTAACGATTACAATTTGTGTTCAAACCCTTCGAAAATTTCTGAAGACACTTCAAATAATGAGCAATCGAGATGATGATTCAACCACATATTACCCACAGTTATGTACTTAAAAAGCTCTCGAAACCAAAGTCATAATTCAACACCTATCCGTGTCAGATTCTTTGGCATTTATTAGCAAAAAATAACTTTGCAATTCCTTTTCAAAGTAACAAATTCTATCACAGCTCCAGCAAGACAACTTTGATTTTTCATTCGGAGTAGCCTTATCATAATCTTGATATATATGTTGCCCTTTCGCCATTGTTACCGGGGAACCTTTCATATCTCACCACATTAGCAGTAAACTTATCAGCAACCGTAATGATCTGAGATTTTCTGAAAAGTCATTATATTTATCAAAACCCCATCATTTGCTCATCTGCCTCTTGTAACGAGAATTGCCATACGAATCATTGGGAATTAGTAATTAATATTTTGAAATCTCGCAGCATGTTGACACCAACAGTTATACATATAACGTCTATCTCCAAGGTTTACATACTTCGAATGTGATGTTTCTGAAAAACACCCTGAACTGCAGAATAATTCTCGAAATGTTGATGAAGCATCAAAAACTATAAAACGACCTTAATAGTAAAAAGTTTGATGATAATGAATAGTGTGCTGGCAAAGCCTAGAAAAAGAGAAGTTTTGGAATTGGAAAACGGATTGAGCAAAGTATGAAAGAGGCTGTGGACAAATCACAAGGACAAAACCTACATTCAAAGAATCCAAATGATTCAGTATCTACTGAAGTCATTAACAAATATCTTGCTCCTGACTCTAAACCCTTGCGGACAATATTCTTCATCGTCCTCTGATATTAGAAATCCTAAGATATCATCATATCTTTCATTATAAATATCCTCCATATTTCTGAAGATATTTTCTTAATTTTTCTTAATTGAAATCATTTGCCTCTTCGCGCTATCTGTATTACATCATAAAAGAAACTATTTTAGTTTCAAAATTCTGAAACATTCAAGTTTAAAATAGGAATATTTTTGAAGTAGTGTTGGGAACTGAAGCATGAATTAGTATAATATAATGATACTTGATCAACGTGATTATATTATAGTAATTCATGCTGAGTTTCTAAATGAAACGTGATGATTCACAGATCATAACATCATTATGTGCCATGTTATACGACTCTTGTATTCTATTTAACCTCTAAAATATCAAGAAAATATTTCTTGATGATTCGGCCTTTTCCAAGGTATTCTGGTAAATTTGACAAGTCAAGATCGTGCCATCACAATTTCCTTCCTAGAACATTAACAATGTTCATTCCAAAAATCAAATCTGTGAATTCTGGACCATTACAAGCGGTGCTTAATCGCAAGAAGAAGAAACGAAAGGACAAAACTCTGAAATAGAAATTAGGGTATAAATTGCAGCAAATAAAAGAGAGTATTAACTGCGAATGACAATGATTATAGAAGACAGAAGCAGAGACTTTGAAATATAAGGGAAGATATAAAGCCCAACGACAAACCGGAAATTATAAACCATATATATCGATGCATATAGCAATATAAAGACACGGGAGAACTAGAAACACTATAAACCCAAGAGTATAGTAGAAGTAAATATATTCTTCCGACGGTAAATGAAAAAGAAGAATGACCGATATGAAAGTTAGAAGTATATCGAGAATCAGAACTGGATGGAGCATATTGATGAATACTTTAAAATATGAGTTGAGGGGGAAAGAATATAGAAGGTAATGAAACGTGACTAGGAACTTAGAAATCAACAGATTTAACTCACACAATGGCGGAATAAGTGAATCAAACCCTCTAGTGAATAGGTTAAGTTTTTTTTTTTTGGATTAATTTAGTCAAACCACAACTAAATCAAGTGTGATTAGATCAACACCTAGAGCTATTATTCACCACCTGGGTGATTTGGACTGAGAGAGAATCGGAGGAGCTCACCAGATCTGAGTGTGTGTAACAAATGAGAGACTTAACCTAAATTGAAGAACATAAGACTTTATATACCCCTGCTATTGACTCACCCGTATGATTCATCCATCACACGTACGAGTTGGCTTCATCAGCCGTACGGGTGATCACCCACTCGTGTTTTGTCATTTAGGTTGTAATTGTGACTTAGCTCAGCATCAACCGTGCGTATGAGCCTGTCAGCCGTACTAGTGAGGCTTCACTCGTACGTCTGACTAAGTCTAACATAGTCAAACATCCAAATCTCGTTCCTGCAGTTCCTGTAACCATATATAAACACGGATAGGATAATAACAAGCAATCATGGTGGCCTGTAAACTGTTGTACCTGCAATGGACGTGGGTAGATGTCTAGGGACTTGCATAAAATGCATCAACAGAAGGTGTGAGTTGTAAGGAAACAAAGGAGGTGAATTTATAAGAAAATCTCCGACAGAACAATCAAAATGGACGATCGCATTTAAAGCAGATCCTAATTCCCTTGGTTACCGGAGAATCAAATCTTATTACGAAGATTTTCTTCAAATCCCTTGAAATCTGGAAATCAATCATATCTACGTCAAATGATAAGATGGACCTACACTTACTCATTTCACTCTTCTATATTAACTTCATTCGTACTCTTCATATAAATGAATTGTTTATCCAAATTATTCGCTGATGATAAAACTCTAATTTTCAGCCCGTATGCATCATGAAAACATACTTATTATCATTCACGACCTTTCCACTCAAATTTCGGGACGAAATTTCTTTAACGGGTAGGTACTGTGACAACCCAGAAATTTCCAACCAAATTTAAACTTTAATCTTTATATACTCCCGACATGATAAGCAAAGTTTGTAAGTTGAATCTCAAGAATTTTAAACTGTGTTCATACATTCATTTAACCTCGACCAAATTCCAAAGATTCATGAACCATTATAGGAATGGATATGATAATATATGTATATATGTATATATTATAATTTGAAAACATTAACAAAGTATTAGACGTATAATACTTTACATAAACGTATTTGTTTTGAAATATATTCAAATAGTTATCGATGGGATTAGAAGATGTTATCAAATGATTGACTTAACAGATACATTGAATTATGATTTACGAGTCTCTGTTGAGAGGTCCACTTTGATTTAAGAAATCTATTTTCTTTTTAACGATATTCGGAAAATGGTAAAGTGATTTGTATATAAGAACAATGTGTCAAATATCAAGAATTAGACAAAAACTAGTGGAAGACTAAATTACATAGTAATCAATTGAATTGATTTCAGACGTACGCAACGCTTTTTGTTATAATAGGACTTATCTATCTAAACTGCCTTTGAGTAAATAAACGTAAGTTGAAATATTGGTTGTAACGTGTATTTAAAACAAGTTCATTAAATATTATGTTTTCAAATTAAGTACACAGTAGTAACACTCGCCTAGTGATGCAATTGATATTTAAAAACGATTAGTACATAAATTAATTATATCTATTTGAATTCTTAAAATAAAAACGTTACGCGTTAAATTATTTTTCAAAACGAAATATAAATAAACTTTAAAATATAAATAGTTTTGAAATACTAAATGTTATATTATTGAATAAAGATTTTGAATACAAACTTATATTTCTAAATATGTATATATATATATATATCTATTTTAACTTCGTCATTAAACGTTTCGATTTAAAATAATATATTTTGATAAACAACGAGTCCCTGATTTATAGAAGCAAATGACCACAACACTCAATTTTACAAAGTTACATTTTTAAAAGGTAATTTATTGATGAATAAGTCAAATTGTTATTAAAGGTACACGTCGCGTAACGTAAAAGGCTAGTTTTCTAATCATACGAAAGTGCGCTCGAAAAACCGAAAGTGGTTCATGAGTCGAGTGACAACGTACGAGTCATTTTTGTAAAAATTATATTTTTATCATTAACGTAAATATAATATAATATTTAATTAATTCTAAAGATTAAATATAATATATATTAAATAAATTACGTATCACATGTGTGATATAAGTAAAATGAGTGTCGGCAGGACTTTTGGGTACATATGTGAGCTGTTTTTTGGCACCATGCACTTGCATGGTTTTAGCACACAAACCCCATGCACTTGCATGGGGGGTTTAGGTGAGGCCACAATGCTTTATAAATCGAGTTCGAGCAGTTTTATGGAATTCATTTCATCAAACACTTATATTACTCCGTATTATTTATATTATTATTATTATTATTATTATTATTATTATTATTATTATTATTATTATTATTATTATTATTATTATTATTATTATTATTATTAGTGGTATTATTATTAGTATTATACATAAAATACTATGACGGGGTTCTGCTCGCGTGTTTTCAAAACGAGTTGTATGAGCGGAATAGAACTAAGGAAATTATGGGTTATAATTATGGAGGTTATGGGTAATGTTCAGGGGTATGCTCATGAGGTCAAATTAGTGTTTATCATCTCCGTTGCGTCTACGTACTTTCCTGCAATATTGAATCTCAATATTGATACGTGAGCACTCATAACTTAACTTTTATATATTATTAGTGTATCCCTGACTAGTGCTCGAGTAAATAGGATTATGCATGCTTGTACTTTTGATATTGCCATTAGATAGGTTATGTTGAATCCTGAATTAGTTACATATGCGATTGAGATAAGGTATAAGATATGCATGTCGTTGGAAAGCTGGCGAAAAATTATAAACTTTTCATTTAGATATCGAATGGATTCGATGAACGGATTAGAATTTATTGTCATTTGAATTTTTGTATTATTATTAAAAAATGATTATTATTATCGTCGTTATTATCGTCGTCCTAGTTTTTATCTAATTATTATTATTATTATTATTATTATTATTATTATTATTATTATTATTATTATTATTATTATTATTATTATTATTATTATTATTATTATTATTATTATTATCATTATCAATAAAAAGCAATATTATTTAAGATTGTTATTTTTATTATTATTACTATCGTTATTATCGTTAAAGTTATAATTTGTATTATTACTATTATCATTAAAATTATTACTAGTATTATCATTATCATAATATATATTATTATTAGTATTATTATAATTAACACTAATATTAGTAACACTTAATTATTAAGATTACTATTATTATCATTAAAATGAACGCGATATAAAAGACGATTTAAAAGTTATTAATAAAGTGATTAGGAAATAATGAGTATGAGTATCATGATGAAATTTAAGGATATTGATTTAGATAAAATTATCATTTTTCATTATTTTTATCACTATTATTATTAATATTAAAAATATCATCTTTACAAAAATTATTATTTTTAATAGGAATATCATTGTTAATATAAAATTTCATTATTAATAAGAATTATCATATTACCATTTCCGTAAATATAAATATTGTTATTATTATTAGTAGAATAATAATAATTATTAATAAAAAATAATACAACTTTTACTTATTATTATTATCAATGTTGTGTTATCAAATAAAAATGTAATACAAATAATATAATTACCTTAATAAAACATATCATGACATTTTATGATATTCAATGAACTTTATAAATTTTATTATCTAAGATATATATAAAAGTATATTTTTATATAAAGTTTTATTTTTTAATAAATGAATTATATTATTTACTCTAATAAATCTTTTAAAAATATTTAAAAATATAAAACGACGATACTTAAACTATATAATAATCATGTATGATTTTGGAAATCATTTTGAGTTAAATTGACTTTTGTTGACTTCTGTATATTAGACTCGAGCATTAGGATTGTGGTACACTATGACATAACCTAAATTGTTAAACAGTTATTGACCAACATATAAATATATATAATTAATATAGGTTCGTGAATCCGAGGCCAACCTTACACTTGTTCAATGATGTTATATGTATTTTTACTACGAAATACAGTATGGTGAGTTTCATTCGCCTTTTTACCCTTTATATTTTTGGGCTGAGAATACATGCGAAATTTTTAAAAATGTTTTACGAAATAGACAAAAGTAATTGAAACTACATTATATGGGTGAATGATTGAAGCCGAATATGCCCCTTTTGCTTGGTAACCTAAGAATTAGTAAACCGATCTAATAATTGACGCGAATCCTAAAGATAGATCGATTGGGCCTAACGAACCCCATCCAAAGTACCGGATGCTTTAGTACTTCGATGTTGTTTTATCATGTCCGAAGGATTTCCTGAAATGATAGGGGATATTCTTATATGCATCTTGTTAATGTCGGTTACCAGGTGTTCAATCCATATGAATGATTTTTGTCTCTATGCATGGGACGTATATTTATGAGAACTGGAAATGAAATTCTTGTGGTCTATTAAAATGATGGAAATGAATGATTGTGATAAACTAATGAACTCACCAACCTTTTGGTTGACACTTTAAAGCATGTTTATTCTCAGGTGTTAAAGAAATCTTCCGCTGTGCATTTGCTCATTTTAAAGATATTACTTGGAGTCATTCTTGGCATATTTCAAAAGACGTTGCATTTAAATCGTTGACTTCAGTAGAGATTATTATTAAGTAAATGACAGATTAGGTCAATTTATAGTTGGATAGTAGATATTATGAAATGGTATGCATGCCTTTCAATTTTCGATATAAATAAAGTTTGTCTTTTATAAAAAAAAAACGAATGCAATGTTTGTAAAATGTATCTTATAGAGGTCAAATACCTCGCGATGTAATCAACTATTATGAATAGTTTATAATGTATATGAACGAGTTCTTTCATAACCCCACTTAACGTTAAATTAGGGGTTCGGGTTAGTGCATAACTCGTTAATAAAAATGCATGATGAGTAAGGGTAAAAGACGCATTTTCAAAAATTAGCAAACAGTTCAGAAAAGCAACAATTCTTGAAGAAAAACATGTGTGATAAAACAAAAAGGAATGAACGATGAGGTGCACCATCTATCATTCGACGAGCTTTGTAATTACAAACTGGGTATTATTAATCACTTTTCTACACTAATCACCCTCATAAATTTATAATTAGAGTCTGATTTCATGCAAATGAGGGCATTGCATGATCTCAAGTGTGGGGAAGGGTTGTAAATTCTCTCGGGTTTATACTTGGCTTATTTTCTAAATATTGTGAAAATTTTAAAATTTTTCAACTAAATGAATTCAAAATCATATTTATACATATTTATGAACGATAAAACTAGGTGTTAATGCCGAAATTATCGTTACCTCGAAAAGGACATAAATTGAGAAAAAACTAAATCGCTTGAATTTATTTATTAAGATATAAAAAGACACATGAAAAAAGCCAAGTGTGGGGAGAATGTACCAAGTTATTCGATTAAAAACTATGAATCACATGTTTCTGTAAAGTTATTGCAGGTGCTTTTATTTTGGACTAAATTAACTGTTTTACCCGATTTATTGTAATATATTTGAAAGAAAGATGGATCTACATGATGAATCAATTCCATCATTAAAAGGAAGTAAAGTCTTCCGAAAAAGACACGCGCTTCTTGATTTAGGTCAAGAAGTTGTCGTCCAGAACAGATGTAGGTTGACGAAAAATCTAGAAAAGTCATCTCTAAAATCAGCAGGAAATCCACGGACCTCAGCATCAAATAGGGTCGCCATGTGGTCAGGCTTATCCTAACCATGAGAGGATCTATCTCGTAAAATGGGGAGGGGCGCCGTGCAAATTAGCTTGATAAGACTAATGAATCAGACCCTCGGAAAGGATAATCTCCTTAAAGATTAAAAATCAGCTTTAAGCCTGATATTACTCAATCCTTGAGATTGACCTTAAAGATTGAGAATTACAAACTCATGGAATTCAATGATATCTAAACTCGAGCTTGAACGAGAAAATATTTTGATCAAAAATAAAACCGATTTGTTTTCTGAAAACCCATTTTCAATGCGTTCATTACCATTGAACGTAAAATCCTGAGAATTCACAAGAATTCATTAGGTCACCTGAACCAAATCGGGTGTCAACCGTAAGAACGGTGGTTGCATAGCATGGTCGGAGACAGCACCTTGTGCCAGACCGAAAAAATTATAGGATGATCTTTACTATTTCTCCTACAAAGGATAGTACTAGCATCCGACACGTTTTTGGACCATGATCAAATGCGTGTCATTAGACATTGCCTTAGCAGTTGCTTGTTCAACGCTTTCCTTTACAACCGGACGGTAGTTTGCCAAAAGGTAATATACGGAGCAAGTATACTGGACGTGTTGCTTTCCCAACACAAGGATAGCAAGTGGGTGACACAAAACCATAAGTTTTGAGCTAAAATTTTCAATTCTGAAACCCACAAAACCCACAAAAATATTTTGCAAACACCGGTGAAGGGTTATTTCGGAAAACTTATATAGGGTAAAAGCTAGATTGAATTTTCAAAAGATCAAATGTTTTCATAAAGATCCAATTTCCTAAAGGATCTAAATTTTTATAGTCATGTGGGACTGTAAACCACATCCTTACTATCATTGTTTATACCGCCGTATCAAAATCACTGATGTATAAAGTGTGAAGAATAAAGAAGTGATTCGTGTGATTTAATTTTAAGTTTTGTATTGCTTGAGGACAAGCAACGTTCAAGTGTGGGGATATTTGATAGTGCTCCAAATGAACATATATTTAGTAGCAATATCCTTCCAATATGTAAAGTTTTCAGTTGCAATTGTTCTATTTTCAAGTAATATTCGTTTAAATAAATAAGTGCGAAGACAAAAGGCGAAAACGAAGATTTGAAGACGCAAACGTCCAAAAAGCTCAAATGTACAAGATACAATTCAAATGGTTCAATTTATTGATAAGAAACGTCTAAAAATGACAAGAGTACAAGTTGTGAAACGCAAAGTACAAAATATTAAATTGTACAAAAAGGCGTTCGAAAATCTGGAACCGAGACATGAACCAACTATCAACGCCCGACGCAACGGACCAAAAATTACAAGTCAACTATGGACAAGAATATAATATAATATATAAATAATTATATAAAATTATATATATTATATTATATAATAAAAACGTCGACAAGCAAATGGCCAAAAGTTGGTGAGCTGGAGTGCGTCACTTCGCGATCTCGGAGCTGGAAGGCACAAATGCTTCGCGATCTCGGAGCAGTCATTTCAGAAAATGCCTATAAAAGGCCATGTAGTCTGCCGAATCCATACACCAACATAATCAATATCTCTCTGTCTCATAATATATATTATATATATATATATAATATAAATATTAGTTTAGTTTTATATTAGATTAGTTTGGGTATTGTAAAGGTTATTTTACGGGTTTTGAAGTCGAAGTTCTCTCCGTGTAACACTACGCGATAAATAATCAATGTAAGCTATGTTCTCCTTTTTAAATTAATGTCTCGTAACTAAGGTATTATTATGCTTATTTAAGTCGAAGTAATCATGATGTTGGGCTAAATATTAAAAGATGGGGTTATTGGGTTTTGGACCATAATTGGGGTTTGGACAAAAGATCGACACTTGTGGAAATTAGACTATGGGCTATTAATGGGCTTTATATTAAATTAACGATACCTCGTTAATTTAATATAAAGGTTATGATTTGACGTATCTATATATAACCACATACGCTTAATCGGACACGATGGGCGGGATATTTATAAGTACGAATTATTGTTCATTTGACCAGACACGGGGATGGATTAATAGTTACTGGACTCATTAAAACAGAGGTGGATTACATTCAAGGATTATTGGTGTAATTGTTAACAAAGTATTAAAACCTTGGATTACACATAGTCGATAACTTGGTGTATTCATTAAACAAAGTATTAAGACCTTGTTAGAGTTCGAATCCCCAATTAGTTGGAATATTTGACTTTGGGTATAAGGTTAATTTGGCGAAGACCCTCGCACTTTATAATTATGACCGATGGACTATTATGGCAAAACCAGATGGACTTATCTAATAATCCAGGACAAAGGACAATTAACCCAGGGTAATAAATTAAAATCAAAACGTCAAATATCATGATTACGGAAATTTGAATAAGCATAATATATTTTATTTTATATTTTCTCGTACTTTTATTTATTTTGTCATTTTAATTATTGTTATTTATTTTATCATTGGTTAAATATCGTCATTTACTTTACGCTTCGCTTAAAATATAAAATCGACAAACCGGTCATTAAACGGTAAACCCCCTTTTATATATTATTACTATATATAATATATTTTGTACAAATATAATTGTTTAAAAATATAGTGTAAAATAATTCGTCTCCTTGTGGAACGAACAGGACTTACTAAAAACTATACTACTCTACGATTAGGTACACTGCCTATAGTGTTGTAGCAAGGTTTAGGTATATCCCATTTGTAAATAAATAATTAAAAATTGTGTTATTTGTAACGTATTTCGTAATAAAAATATATAACTATTTCGTACCCCCACGCTATATCATCAAAAAGCAGTGCATGTATTCTCAGTCCCAAAAATATATATTGCAAAAGCATTTAAAAAGGGAGCAAATGAAACTCACAATACTGTATTTCGTAGTAAAAATACATATATCGTCATTGAACAAGTGCAAGGTTGGCCTCGGATTCACGAACCTAAATTAAGTATATATATTTATATGTTGGTTAATATTCGTCTAACAATTTAAGTCAAGTCATAGTGTACCACAATCCTAATGCTCGAGACTAATATGCAAAAGTCAACAAAAGTCAATTTGACTCAAAAATTATTTCCAAAAATTTATACATGATTATTATATAGTTTAAATATTGTCATTTTATATTTTTAAATATATATTTTTTTAACAGATTTATTAGAGTAAATTATATAATTCATTTATTAATAAATATAATTTCATATTAAAATTTATAAAAATATACTTTTATATATTTTAATTAATAAAATTTATAAAATTCATTTAATATCATAAAAATAATATGATAGATTTTACTAATGTAATTATATTACACGTAGTAAAATATCTTTGTATCGTATATTTATTAGATAAAATAATATCGATAATAATACTAAGTAAAAGTTACATTATTTTGTAATGATAATTATTGTTATTCTATTAATAAATATATCAATATTTATATTTACTAAAATGATATTATGATAAAATAATAATTCTAATTATGATAACTTTAATATTTAAGATACTTTTTAATATTAACTTTAAAATAATAATTTTAATTTAAAAATGATAGTAATAATGATATTTTATAATAACAATGTAATTTCTATTAAAATGGTAATGATAGTTTTAATACTAATAATACTTTTAATAATAATAATAATGATAATGATATTTTTATCTAAATCAATATCTTACGATATTTTAATTTTATCATGATACATATACTCATTATTTCCTAATCGATTCTTTTAATAGCTTTTAATCATCTTTTATATTGCGTTTATATTAATGATAATAATAGTAATCATAATAATTAGATGCTACTAATATTAGTTTTAATTATAGTAATACTAATAATAATAAATATTATGATAATATTAATGATAATAATAATAATAATACTAATTATAACCTTAACGATAATAACGATAGTAATAATAATAAAAATAACAATTTTTAATGATAATACCTTTTATTGATAATAATAATAATAATAATAATAATAATAATAATAATAATAATAATAATAATAATAATTATTATTATTATTATTATTATTATTATTATTATTATTATTATTATTATTATTATTATTAAAAACTATAACGACGATAATAACGACGATAATAATAATCATTTTTAATAATAATACAAAAATTCAATTGACTATAACTTCTAATCCGTTCATCGAAACCATTCGATATCTAAATGAAAAGTTCTTAATTTTTCGCTAGCTTTCCAATGACATGCATATCTTATACCTTATCTCAACCGCATATGTAACTAATTCAGGATTCAACTTAACCTATCTAACGATAATATCAAAAATACAAGCATGCATAATCCTATATACTCGAGCACTAGTCAGGAATAGACTAGTAATATATAAAAGTTAAGTTATGAGTGCTCACGTATCAATATTGAGATTCAATATTGCAGGAAAGGTACGTAGATGCAACTGAGATGATAAACACTAAATTAACCTCACGAGCATACCCATGAACCATACCCATCACCTCCATAGCTACAATCCATAAGTTCCTTAGCCCTATCCTACTCGCAACACTCGTTTGAAAAGCACGCGAACAGCACTCCGTCGTAGTATTTTATGTAAATATTATTACTAATAATAATACTACTAATATAATTAATAATAATATTAATAATTATAATAATAATAATATAAATAAAATGAATATATTACGGAGTATTATAGACAGAGGATAGATAAGATATATGTGTGTGTGTTTATATCTAACTAGAACTCGACTTTATAATACATGTCCTGATTTGAACCCCATGCGATCGCATGGGGTCTCTTCTTTGTTTTCATGCGATCGCATGAAGGTGATGTCCAGCTCACAAACCACGAATCAAAACTGCCGACACTCTCAAACTTATTACATGCGCAGTAGTTATTATGTATATATATTATTTTAATAAATAATATATTTAATATTTAGAATTAATTAAATATTATATTATATTTACGTGCGTAGTAAAAATTTAATTTTTACTAAAATGACTTACGTTGTCACTCGACTCATGTACCACTTTCGGTTTTTCGAGCGCACTTTCGTACGTTTAGAAAACTAGCCTTTTACGTTACGCGACGTGTACCTTTAAAAATAATTTGACTTATTTATCAATAATTTACTTTATGAAAATGTATCTTATAAAATTTGAGCGTCGTGGTCATTTGCTTCTATAAATTAATGACTCGTTGTTTACCAAAATATATTATTTTAAATTGGGACGTTTTATGACTAAGTTAAAATATATATATTTTTATTTAGAATCGTAAATTTGTACATAATAAATATATTTGAATTATTTTAACTAATGATATAATATTTAGTCTTTCAAAACCAAATATATTTCAAAATTCGTTTTATATAATTTCACTCATTTTATATAATAGTAGTAATTTTACCAATAATGTTTTTAATATGAAAACTAAATAGTCAGTTTATCGAGGGACACAAGTTAATCAAAGTAAAGTACACTTTTGAAATTTAAACAGAAATGATTACTAACTATTGACTAACTCTCATTAATGATACATTTGTAAATCACTTTTACCAAATATTCCGGATACCGTTAAAAAAGAAAGGTTTACTAAATCAAAGTGGACATCTCAACAGAGACTCTCGTAAACATAATTCAATGTATCTGATAAATCAATCATTTAAAATTATCTTCTAATTCCATCTATAATCATAATGAAACAAATACGTTCACGTAAAGTATTATACGTTTAATACTTTGTTAACGTTCTCAAGTTATAATATATATACATATATATACATATACATATTCATATTCAATTATATAATGGTTCGTGAATCGTCGAAATTTGGTCGAGTTTAAATGAATGTATAAACATAGTTTAAAATTCTTGAGATTTCACTGAACAAACTTTGCTTATCGTGTCGGAATAATATAAAGATTGAAGTTTAAATTTGGTCAGAAATTTCCGGGTTGTCACAATGTACATACTATTGGTATATACACTTCAATGATCAGCTCTTAGCAGCCCTTAATGAGTCATCAAACATGTTGAAACCATTCTTTGTAATCTAGTATGAATTATTTAGCAAAATTACAAAAATATTATTAATCATTCATGACTTATTTACAAGAAAACAAACTTACATATCCTTTATGTCTAATCCATATATCACGACCTAAAACACATACAAATACCTTCGTTCTTTAATTTTCTTCATCTAATTAAACTCTCTCAAGTTCTATCTTCAAGTTCTAAGTGTTCTTCATAAATTCTATAAGTTCTAGTTTCATAAAATCAAGAATACTTTCAAGTTTGCAAGTATACTTCCAAGCTTTCTAATCCATTCCAAGTAATCATCTAAGATCAAGAAACCTTTGTTACTTATAGTAGGTTATCATTCTAATTCAAGGTAATACTCATATTCAAACTTTGATTCAATTTCTGTAACTATAACTATCTTAATTCGAGTAGAAAATCTTACTTGAACTTGTTTTTGTGTCATGATTCTACTTCAAGAACTTCCAAGCCATCCAAGATCCTTTGAAGCTCTAGATCATTTCTTGTTATTTCCAGTAGGTTTACCTACTATACTTGAGGTAGTAATGGTGTCCATAACATCATTCAATTCATATATATAAAACTATCTTATTCGAAGATTATAACTTGTAATCACTAGAACATAGTTTTGTTAATTCTAAACTTGTTCGCAAACAAAGTTAATCCTTCTAAATTAACTTTTAAAATCAACTAAACACATGTTATATATCTATATGATATTCTAACTTAATGATTTAAAACCTGGAAACACGAAGAACACCGTAAAACCGGACAAACGCCGTCGTAGTGAAACTGGGGGCTATTTTGGGTTAGATAATTAAAAACTATGATAAACTTTGATTTAAAAGTTGTCCTTATGGGAAAATGATTTTTCTTATGAACATGAAACTATATCCAAAAATCATGGTTAAACTCAAAGCGGAAGTATGTTTTTCAAAATGGTCATCAAGACGTCGTTCTTTCGACTGAAATGACTACCTCTTACAAAAATGACTTGTAACTTGTATTTCTGAATATAAACTTATACTTTTTCTGTTTAGTTTCATAAATTTCAGTTCATGATTAAACCATAGCAATTGGATTCACTCAAAACGGATTTAAAACGAAGAAGTTATGGGTAAAACAAAATTGGATATTTTTGCTTGTTGTAGCTACGTGAACTTTGTAACAAATCTATAATAATCATAACTTAACTAACTTATATTGTATTATACATGTATTCTAACATATATTATGTAATCTTGATAGACCATAGACACGTATACAATGTTTTGACATATCATATCGACGTCATCTATATATATTATTGGAACAAGCATAGACACTCTATATGCGGTAATGACCTAGTTAGCTATACAGGGTTGAGGTTGATTCAAAAATAATATATATACTTTGAGTTGTGATCGAGTCTGAGACTTGTATGCACTGGGTCGTGGATTGATTCGAGATAATATATATTGATTTATTTCTGTACTACTAACTGTGGACAATTATTTGTGGACTACAAACTTGATCAGATTTTTTAACTCGTAAGGGTGTTAAATAAAGAAAATATAATTTTAAAAGTTGAAAATAAAGTAAGCACAAGCACACACTATTACACACATCAACTTTTTAGGGCCGCTGCCGGGGACTGCGATAAAAATAAATATACTGAATTTATTTTAGGTTTATCGATGTTTCTTGACTGATGGTGTCTAAGAATCCTTAGGCTGTACATTGTTGGACTGTCCGATTTAAAGGGTCCTGCCTACGTACCTATTGTTTCCTGGCCATCACGAATTGAAAGATTGTTAGATCGAAAGTTTATTCGATTATTTATTGTTAGCGATAAAAGTTGTTATTATAAATATCATATATATTTATATAATATATTTAAATAATTAATTAATCTTACTTATTCACCTATAATTCTCAATCTCAAATTCTTAATTCAATATTTACACATCCTTTTCTAAATCCATCCTCAAATCTAAAATCCATAAAGCTTAATTAAGAGCTTAGTTCTTAAATGAAATGTCCCATTCATATTGATTATAAACGTTCCATATTAATTGATTTCGTTGCGAGGTTTTGACCTCTATATGAGACGTTTTTCAAAGACTGCATTCATTTTTAAAACAACCATAACCTTTATTTTATCAATAAAGGTTTTAAAAACATTACGTAGATTATCAAATAATGATAATCTAAAATATACTGTTTACACACGACCATTACATAATGGTTTACAATAGAAATATATTACATCGACATATGTTTCTTGAATGCAGTTTTTACACAATATCATACAAACATGGACTCCAAATCTTGTCCTTATTTGAGTATGCAACAGCGGAAGCTCTTAGTATTCACCTGAGAATAAACATGCTTTAAACGTCAACAAAAATGTTGGTGAGTTATAGGTTTAACGTATATATATCAAATCGTAACAATAGACCACAAGATTTCATATTTCAATACACATCCCATACATAGAGATAAAAATCATTCATATGGTGAACACCTGGTAACCGACATTAACAAGATGCATATATAAGAATATCCCCATCATTCAGGGACACCCTTCGGATATGATATAAATTTCGAAGTACTAAAGCATCCGGTACTTTGGATGGGGTTTGTTAGGCCCAATAGATCTATCTTTAGGATTCGCGTCAATTAGGGTGTCTGTTCCCTAATTCTTAGATTACCAGACTTAATAAAAAGGGGCATATTCGATTTCGATAATTCAACCATAGAATGTAGTTTCACGTACTTGTGTCTATTTTGTAAATCATTTATAAAACCTGCATGTATTCTTATCCCAAAAATATTAGATTTTAAAAGTGGGACTATAACTCACTTTCACAGATATTTCCTTCCTCGGAAATAAGACTTAGCCACAGATCGATTCACGAACCTATACAAATATGTACATATATATCAAATTATGATCAAAATATAATTACAACCATTTTTATTATGTTTTAAAGATTTGAGTGTATTAAGTCAGCTGTCCTCGTTAGTAACCTACAACTAGTTGTCCACAGTTAGATGTACAGATATAAATCGATATATATTATCTTGAATCAATCCACTACCCAGTGTATACACGTCTCAGGCTAAATCACAACTAAAAGTATATATATTTTTTTAAATCAACCTCATCCCACTATAGCTAACTCCAACATTACTGCATATAGAGTGGCTATGGTTGTTCCAAATAATATATATACATGGGTCGATATGATATGTCAAAACATTTGCATACGTGTCTATGGTATCCCAAGATTACATAATATATTAGAATACATGTATAATACAATATAAGTTAGCTAGAATATGATTTGTATAGATTTGTTAAACATTTCTCGTAGCTAAAAAGATCAAAAATATCCAATCTTGTTTTACCCATAACTTCTTCATTTTAAATCCGTTTTGAGTGAATCAAATTGCTATGGTTTCATATTGAACTATAATTTAAGAATCCAAACATAAAAAGTATAGGTTTATAGTCAGAAATTTAGTTACATGTCAATTACTAAAGAGGTAGTCATTTCCGTCGAAAGAACGACATTTTGATGACCATTTTGAAAAACATACTTTCACTTTGAGTTTAACCAAGATTTTTTGATATAGTTTCATGTTCATATGAAAAATCATTTTCCCAGAAGAACAACTTTTAAATCAAAGTTTATCATAGTTTTTAATTATCCAAACTAAAACATCCCCCGGTTTCACTACGACGGTGTATATCCAATTTTATGGTGTTCATCGTATTTCCAGGTTTTAAATCATTAAGTTAGCATATCATATAGATTAGAAGGATTAACTTTCATTTGCGAACAAGTTTCGAATTAACTAAACTATGTTCTAGTGATTACAAGTTTAAACCTTCGAATAAGATAGCTTTATATGTATGAATCGAATGATGTTATGAACATCATTACTACCTCAAGTTTTCTGAATAAAACTACTAGAAATGAGAAATATGGATCTAGCTTCAAAGGATCCTTAGATGGATTGAAAGTTCTTGAAGCAGAATCATGACACGAAAACATTTCAAGTAAGATTTTCACTCGAAATAAGATTGTTATAGTTGTAGAAATTGAATCAAAGTTTGAATATGAATATTACCTTGAATTAGAAAGATAACCTACTATAAATAACAAAGGTTCCTTGATCTTAGATGATTACTTGGAATGGATTAGAAAGCTTGGAAGTAGACTTGCAAACTTGGAAGTATTCATGATTTTTATGAAACTATACTTATGGAATTTATGAAGAACACTTGAGAGAGATCAACTAGATGAAGAAAATTGAAGAATGAAAGTGTTTGTAGGTGTTTTTGGTCGTTGGTATATGGATTAGATATAAAGGATATGTAATTTTGTTTTCATGTAAATAAGTCATGAATGATTACTAATATTTTTGTAATTTTATGAGATATTTCAAGCTAGTTGCCAAATGATGGTTCTCACATGTGTTAGGTGACTCACATGGGCTGATAAGAGCTGATCATTGGAGTGTATATACTAATAGTACATACATCTAAAAGCTGTGTATTGTACGAGTACGAATACGGGTGCATACGAGTAGAATTGTTGATGAAACTGAACGAGGATGTAATTGTAAGAATTTTTGTTAAGTAGAAGTACTTTGATATGTGTCTTGAAGTCTTTCAAAAGTGTAAGAATACATATCAAAACACGACATGTATATACATTCTAATGGAGTCGTTAAGTCTTAGTTAGTCGTTACATGTAAGTGTTGTTTTGAAACCTTTAAGTTAACGATCTCAATTAATGTTGTTAACCCAATGTTTATTATATCAAATGAGATGTTAAATTATTATATTATCATAATAATATGATGTATGAATATCTCTTAATATGATATATACATTAAAATATCGTTACAACGATAATCGTTACTTATAAGTCTCGTTTTGTAATTCTTGAGTTAGTAGTCTTGTTTTTACATGTGTAGTTCATTGTTAACACACTTAATGATATATTTAAATATCATTTTATCATGTTAAATATAGTGTATCAATATCTTAATATGATACATATATTTTTAGTAAAAGTTATCATAACGATAATCGTTATATATATCATTTCGAGTTTCTTAACTTAGTAATCTCATTTCTTATGTATATCACACATTGTTAATATACTTAGTGAGATACTTACTCATCATAATCTCATGTCAACCATATATATATGTCTATATATACCACAACATGTAGTTTTTACAATTTTGTAACGTTCGTGAATCGCCGGTCAACTTGGGTGATCAATTGTCTATATGAAACTTATTTCATTTAATCAAGTCTTAACAAGTTTGATTGCTTAACATGTTGGAAACATTTAGTCATGTAAATATCAATTTCAATTAATATATATAAACATGGAAAAGTTCGGGTCACTATAGTACCTACCCGTTAAATAAATTTCGTCCCGAAATTTTAAGCTGTTGAAGGTATTGACGAATCTTCTGGAAATAGATGAGGGTATTTCTTCTTCATCTGATCTTCATGCTCCCAGGTGAACTCGGGTCCTCTACGAGCATTCCATTGAACCTTAACAATTGGTATCTTGTTTTGCTTAAGTCTCTTAACCTCACGATCCATTATTTCGACGGGTTCTTCAATGAATTGAAGTTTTTCATTGATTTGGATTTCGTCCAATGGAATAGTGAGATCTTCTTTAGCAAAACATTTCTTCAAATTCGAGACGTGGAAAGTGTTATGTACAGCCGCGAGTTGTTGAGGTAGCTCCAGTTAGTAAGCTACTGGTCCGACACGATCTATATTCTTGAATGGTCCAATGTATCTTGGATTTAGTTTCCCCAGTTTACCAAATCGAACAACGCATTTCCAAGGTGAAACCTTAAGCATGACCATTTCTCCAATTTCAAACTCTATATATTTTATTTTACTGTCCGCGTAGCTCTTTTGTATACTCTGGGTGGTTTTCAATCGTTGTTGAATTTGGATGATTTTCTCGGTAGTTTCTTGTATTATCTCCGGACCCGTAATCTGTCTATCCCCCACTTCATTCCAACAAATCGGAAACCTGCACTTTCTACCATAAAGTGCCTCAAACGGCGCCATCTCAATAATAGAATGATAACTGTTGTTGTTGAAAAATTCTGCTAACGGTAGGTGTCGATCCCAACTGTTTTCGAAAACAATAACACATGCTCGTAGCATGTCTTCAAGCGTTTGTATCGTCCTTTCGCTCTGCCCATCAGTTTATGGATGATAGGCAGTACTCATGTCTAGACGAGTCCCCAATGCTTGTTGCAACATCTTCCAGAACCTTGAAACAAATCTACCATCCCTATCAGAGATAATAGAGACGGGTATTCCATGTCTGGAGACAACCTCCTTCAAATACAATCGCACCAACTTCTCCATTTTGTCATCTTCTCTCATTGGTAGGTAGTGTGCTGACTTGGTGAGACGATCAACTATTACCCAAATAGTATCATAACCACTTGCAGTCCTTGGAAATTTAGTAATGAAATCCATGGTAATGTTTTCCCATTTCCATTCCGGGATTTCAGGTTGTTGTAGTAGACCTGATGGTTTCTGATGTTCAGCTTTGACCTTAGAACACGTCAAACATTCTCCTACGTATTTAGCAATATCGGCTTTCATACCCGGCCACCAAAAGTGTTTCTTGAGATCTTTATACATCTTCCCCGCTCCGGGATGTATTGAATATCTGGTTTTATGTGCTTCTTTAAGTACCATTTCTCTCACATCTCCAAACCTTAGTACCCAAATTCTATCAGCCCTATATCGGGTTCTGTCTTCCCGAATATTAAGATGTTTCTCTGATCCTTTGGGTATCTCATTCTTCAACTTTCCTTCTTTTACAACCCAATGTTGCGCCTCCTTTATTTGAGTAGTAAGGTTAGTACGAATAATTATATTCATAGCTTTTACCCGTGTAGGTTCTCTGTCCTTTCTAATCAAAGCGTTGGCTACCACATTCGCCTTCCCCGGGTGGTATCGAATCTCAAAATCATAATCATTCAACAGTTCAATCCACCTGCGTTGTCTCATATTCAGTTGCTTCTGATTAAATATATGTTGGAGACTTTTGTGGTCGGTATATATAATACTTTTGACTCCATATAAATAATGCCTCCAAGTCTTTAATGCAAAAACAACAGCACCCAATTCCAAATAGTGAGTTGTATAATTTTGCTCGTGAATCTTCAATTGTCCAGACGCATAAGCAATCACCTTCGTTCATTGCATTAATACACAACCGAGACCTTGCTTTGATGCGTCACAATAAATCAAAAAATCATCATTCCCTTCAGGCAATGACAATATAGGTGCCGTAGTTAGCTTTTTCTTCAATAACTGAAACGCCTTCTCTTGTTCATCCTTCCATTCAAATTTCTTCCCTTTAGACGTAAATGCAGTCAAGGGTTTTGCTATTTTGAAGAAATCTTGGATGAATCTTCTGTAGTAACTAGCCAATCCTAAAAATTGTCGTATATGCTTCGGAGTTTTTGGGGTTTCCCACTTTTCAACGGTTTCGATCTTTGCCGGGTCCACCTGGATACCTTCTTTGTTCACTATGTGACCGAGGAATTGAACTTCTTCCAACCAAAATGCACACTTTGAAAACTTAGCGTACAGTTTTTCTTTCCTCAATACTTCTAGCACTTTTCTCAAATGTTCTTCGTGCCCTTGATCATTCTTTGAGTAAATAAGTATGTCATCGATGAAAACAATGACAAACTTGTTAAGATATGGCCCACACACTAGATTCATAAGGTCCATGAACATAGCTGGTGCATTAGTCAATCCAAACGGCATAACCATAAACTCGTAATGACCATAACGCGTCCTAAAAACAGTTTTTGGAATATCATCCTCCTTTACTCTCATTTGATGATATCCAGAACGTAAATCGATTTTCGAATAAACCAACGAGCCTTGTAGTTGATCAAATAAGTCGTCAATTCTCGGCAGTGGATAACGGTTTTTGATGGTAAGTTTATTCAACTCTCTGTAGTCAATACACAACCTAAATGTACCATCCTTCTTCTTGACAAACAAAACAGGAGCTCCCCATGGTGATGTGCTTGATCGAATGAAACCACGTTCTAATAGTTCTTGCAGTTGGCTTTGCAGTTCTTTCATCTCGCTGGGTGCGAGTCTGTAAGGAGCACGAGCTATTGGTGCAGCTCCTGGTACAAGATCTATTTGAAATTCAACAGATCAATGTGGAGGTAGCCCCGGTAATTCTTTCGAAAATACATCGGGAAATTCTTTTGCGATGAGAACATCATTGATGCTCTTTTTTCAGTTTGTACTTTCTCGACGTGTGCTAGAACAGCATAGCAACCTTTTCTTATTAGTTTTTTTGCCTTCAAATTACTAATAAGATGTAGCTTCGTGTTGCCCTTTTCTCCGTACACCATTAAGGGTTCTCCTTCTTCTCGTACAATGCGAATTACATTTTTGTAATATACGATCTATGCTTTCATCTCCTTCAGCCAGTCCATGCCAACTATTACATCAAAACTCCCTAACTCTACTGGTATCAAATAAATCTTAAATATTTCGATACCCAGTTTAATTTCTCGATTCGGGCATATATAATCTGCTGAAATTAATTTACCGTTTGCTAATTCGAGTAAAAATTTACTATCCAATGGCATCAATGGACAACTTAATTCAGCACAATAATCTCTACTCATATAGCCTCAATCCGCACCCGAATCAAATAAAACGTAAGCAAATTTATTGTCAATAAGAAACGTACCCTTAACAAGCTCCGGGTCTTCCTGTGCCTCTGCCGCATTAATATTGAAAACTCTTCCGAGACCTTGTCCATTCGTGTTTTCCTGGTTCGGGCAATTTCTAATAATGTGGCCCGGTTTTTCACATTTATAACAAACTACATTGGCATAACTTGCTTCGACACTACTTGCTCCGCCATTACTCGTTCCGACACCATTTGTTCCTTTCGTTCTATTAACCCCTAGTCCATAGACCTCACACTTCGCCGCGCTATGACCATTTCTTTTACACTTATTACAAAATTTGGTGCAGAACCCCGAGTGATACTTTTCACACCTTTGGCATAGCTGCTTCTGATTGTTGTTGTTGTTGTTGTTGTTGTTGCAGTTGTTATTGTTGTTGGGATGTTTGTTGTAGTTGTTGTTGTTGTTGTTGTTGTGCCATTTGTTGTAGTTGCAATTGATGTTGCAATTGTTGGGATAGTTGTTGTTGTTTTGGTGACTCTTATCACCGTTTTACTCCTACTTTCTTTTGACTAGCTTCACGTTGGCCTCTTCGGTCGCCTGTTCTTTAATTCTTCCCTCAATCTGGTTCACTAGTTTGTGAGCCATTCTACATGCCTTTTGTATGGAGGCAGGCTCGTGTGAACTTATATCTTCTTGGATTCTCTCCGGTAACCCTTTCACAAACGCGTCGATCTTCTCTTCCTCATCTTCGAACGCTCTCGGACACAATAGGCACAATTCTGTGAATCGTCTTTCGTACGAAGTAATATCGAATCCTTGTGTTTGTAACCCTCTAAGTTCTGACTTGAGCTTATTGACCTCGGTTCTGGGACGGTACTTCTCGTTCATCAAGTGCTTGAATGCTGAACACGGTAGCACGTAAGTAGCATCTTGTCCCACTTGCTCTAGATAGGTATTCCACCATGTTAACGCAATACCTGTGAAGGTATGCGTAGCGTACTTCACTTTGTCTCCTTCAGCACACTTACTTATGGCAAACACCGATTCAACTTTCTCGGTCCACCGTTTCAATCCGATTGGTCCTTCGGTCCCATCAAATTCTGAAGGTTTACAGGCAGTGAATTCCTTGTAGGAGCATCCTACACGATTTCTTGCGCCGTTAGCTATATTGCTAGATTCAGAGTTATTGTTGGTATGTAGCGCAGCTTGTACTGCGGCTATGTTTGAAGCAAGAAAGGCACGAAATTCCTCTTCGCTCATATTCAAGGTGTGTCGAGTAGTCGGTGCCATTTCCTTCAAAATAGTCAAATGAAACAAGTTAATCATACAGAATATTAAGAGTAGTCAATAGTATCTCGTAGCATAATATGAACTCATTTATAAAAGCTTTTTCTTCAATTAGCGTTTTATAAGTTTAAATATGGGTACTACCTACCCGTTAAGTTCATACTTAGTAGCTAATATACAAATCAACTACTACAATTCCATATGAAAATTGATTATAATAATATATCACATACAAATATTCTTCAAACTTACAACTTCGCTATATTACATATAACATGAAATATAGTAAACTATGATACATGACAGTTTTGAAGATAAATCTAGTTAATACGCAAGTTGTTCAGCAAAGAAAATAAAGACATGTAATTCATAAGTCCAGAAACAAGTCATGCATTATGGTTTTACTAAGACGACTTCCCATCCTTGGTCTTGTGAAAAATAACCATTATGACCATTGGCTAGGAAGCATGTTGTAATGTCGTCAAAAGGACGAGGGTTTCATAATGTCCAACAGCCCCGTAATAATCTAAAAACCTTGTTTCTCACCCCAAATACTGAATCCGTCACTTGTGGGAAAGTTTTATTTAAAAGCTGCAATCCGATGTTCTTTTTCTCACGTTGGTAAGAAGCGAACATCACTAACCCATAAGCATATGTTGCATGTTAGAAGCTCTTTCTAGTTCACAAAATCCTATGTTGGGATATGTTGAGTCAAAATTGGTTCTTAACCCGTAGCATAAAATTGAATTTGGGTTCCCCGCATTTAACGCTTTAAAGAAAATATGGCATAACTTAAAGTCTCCCCAATGTGATATACCCCACCTAGAAGCTCTTAAAGTCTGGAAAGTCTTTCAAATGTTTGACAAGTTAATTTTGCCATAACTAAATGTGCTGATGAATTCTGACAGACTCTAGACAAGATTTCCTCAATCATATCCTCTGGTAGGTCTTCTAAAATATTCGGTTGTCTACCCTTAATGTCCATTTTGTTTTTATACTGTAAAATAGACAAGGATTAGATTCGTAATAACAAACAATACAAGCAATTTTTACATAGAACATAAAAGTACAAGCACACTACAATACATTTATTACACAACATGCTCACACCCCTCTAATCTGAATCACAGGTTTCTTCTTCTTCGGACTTGGTTCTTTTTCCTAATCTTCTAGGGATATATGATGTTCCTCTAATACGAGTCGTCGCTTTCCACATTGGTTTAGAAAAACCTGGTGGTTTAGAGGTTCCCGGGTTATTGTCACGATATTGAAAATACGGGTGTTGACGGTACATATAAAGTTCTTCGGGGTCGGAATCAGATTTCTCTATTTTGATGCCTTTTTCCTTATTATTTTCTTTTGCCTCATTAAATTGGGTCGGGATAATTTTGATAATGCTAAAAACGAACATATATTTCATAGAATTATTCCTCAAGAAAGACAAGCTTTTAGTTGCAATTGTTCTATTTACAAGTAATATTCGTTTAAATAATAAAAGGTGAAGACAAAAGACAGATTCGACGAATTGAAGACGCAAACGACCAAAAAGCTCAAAAGTACAAAAGACAATCAAAGAGGTTCCAATTATTGATAAGAAACGTCTCGAAATTACAAGAGTACAAGATTCAAAACGCAAAGTACAAGATATTAAATTGTACGCAAGGACGTTCGAAAATCCGGAACCGGGACATGAGTCAAGTCTCAACGCTCGACGCAACGGACTAAAAATTACAAGTCAACTATGCATATAAATATAATATAATATTTAAATAATTCTTATAATTATTTATATATTATATAAATAAATAAAAACCGTCGGCAAGAAAGACTCCAAAAGCTGGTGAGCTGTACTTACAAACTCCGCGACTCGCGGAGTTTGAAGGCAAAATGGGCCGCGAGTCGCGGAGCCCCATAGTCTGAAACTCCCTATAAAGCCAACCGAATTCTGATCATTTTTCATCATCAATATATCCATCTCTCTATCTATATACTTAAAATATATATATATATAATTTATATTTTAATTTTAATTTTAATTTTAATCCTAATAATAAGGGTATGTTAGCGAATGCTGTAAGGGTGTAAGTCGAAATTCTGTCCGTGTAACGCTACGCTATTTTTAATCGTTGTAAGTTATGTTCAACCTTTTTAATTTAATGTCTCGTAGCTAAGTTATTATTATGCTTATTTAATCCGAAGTAATCATGATGTTGGGCTAATTACTAAAATTGGGTAATTGAGCTTTGTACCATAATTGGGGTTTGGACAAAAGAATGACACTTGTGGAAATTAGACTATGGGCTATTAATGGGCTTTATATTTGTTTAACTAAATGATAGTTTGTTAATGTTAATATAAAGATTTACAATTGGGCGTCCCTATAAATTACCATATACACTCGATCGGACACGATGGGCAGGGTATTTATATGTACGAATAATCGTTCATTTAACCGAACACGGGAATGGATTAATAGCCACTAGAATAATTAAAACAGGGGTGAAATTATGTACAAGGACACTTGGTATAATTGATAAAAAAATATTAAAATCTTGGATTACACTCAGTCGACATCCTGGTGTAATTATTAAACAAAGTATTAAAATCTTGTTACAGTTTAAGTCCCCAATTAGTTGGAATATTTAACTTCGGGTATAAGGATAATTTGACGAGGATACTCGCACTTTATATTTATGACTGATGGACTGTTATGGACAAAAACCAGACGGACATATTAAATAATCCAGGACAAAGGACAATTAACCCATGGGCATAAACTAAAATCAACACGTCAACCATCATGATTACGGAAGTTTAAATAAGCATAATTCTTTTATTTCATATTTAATTTCCTTTATTTTATATTTAATTGCACTTCTAATTATCGCATTTTTATTGTTATTTTATTTAATTACACTTTTAATTATCGTACTTTTTAATTATCGCAAGTTTATTTTATCGCACTTTTATTATTCGCAATTTCATTATCGTTATTTACTTTACGCTTTAATTTAAGTCTTGTATTTATTTTTAATATTTTACATTTGGTTTTAACTGCGACTAAAGTTTTAAAATCGACAAACCGGTCATTAAACGGAAAAAACCCCCCTTTATAATAATAATATTATTTATATATATATATATTTGTATTTTTATAAAAGTAAACTAATATAGCGTTAAGCTTTGTTTAAAAAGATTCCCTGTGGAACGAACCGGACTTATTAAAAACTACACTACTCTACGATTAGGTACACTGCCTATAGTGTTGTAGCAAGGTTTAGGTATATCCCATCCGTAAATTAATAAAACTTGTGTCATATTTTGTAGTATTTCCTAGTAAAAATAATACTATTTCGTACCCTCACGCTACATCATCAAATTTCTATAACATCATCGGAATCCTCATCAGGATCCGATTCATCGAAAAATTGGTAATTTTCCCAATATTTTGCTTCCTTAGCGGAAACACCATTGACCATTATTAACTTTGGTCCATTGGTTGAGGATTTTCTTTTATTTGACCGGTTTTCTGTGGTTCCTACTATTCCCCCCTCCGGAACCTCTTCTTCTTCCAGTTCCTCTTCTTCTGTTTCCTCTTCTTCCGGTTCCTCTTCTTCCGGTTCAGTTTCCTCTTCTTCTGGTTCTTCGAGAACTTGTGAATCTTGACAATATATATTCGACTCTTCGTTATTATTAGGTGAGTCAATGGAATTTGTGCTAGAGGTAGACATCTATCACACAATATCAAACATGTTAAGAAATTAATATATCACATAATATTTACATGTTAATAATATATAATTTCCAACAAAAATGTTAAGCAATCATTTTTAAAGAAAACACGGTCGAAGTCCAGACTCACTAATGCATCCTAACAAACTCGATAAGACACGCTAATGCAAATTTTCTGGTTCTCTAAGACCAACGCTCGGATACCAACTGAAATGTCCCGTTCATATTGATTATAAACGTTCCATATTAATTAATTTCGTTGCGAGGTTTTGACCTCTATATGAGACGTTTTTCAAAGACTGCATTCATTTTTAAAATAACCATAACCTTTATTTTATCAATAAAGGTTTTAAAAAATTACGTAGATTATCAAATAATGATAATCTAAAATATACTGTTTACACACGACCATTACATAATGGTTTACAATAGAAATATATTACATCGACATATGTTTCTTGAATGCAGTTTTTACACAATATCATACAAACATGGACTCCAAATCTTATCCTTATTTTAGTATGCAACAGCGGAAGCTCTTAGTATTCATCTGAGAATAAACATGCTTTAAACATCAACAAAAATGTTGGTGAGTTATAGGTTTAACCTATATATATCAAATCGTAACAATAGACCACAAGATTTCATATTTCAATACACATCCCATACATAGAGATAAAAATCATTCATATGGTAAACACCTGGTAACGGACATTAACAAGATGCATATATAAGAATATCCCCATCATTCCGGGACACCCTTCGGATATGATATAAATTTCGAAGTACTAAAGCATCCGGTACTTTGGATGGGGTTTGTTAGGCCCAATAGATCTATCTTTAGGATTCGCGTCAATTAGGGTGTCTGTTCCCTAATTCTTAGATTACCAGACTTAATAAAAAGGGGCATATTCGATTTCAATAATTCAACCATAGAATGTAGTTTCACGTACTTGTGTCTATTTTGTAAATCATTTGTAAAACCTGCATGTATTCTCATCCCAAAAATATTAGATTTTAAAACTGGGACTATAACTCACTTTCACAGATATTTCCTTCCTCGGAAATAAGACTTGGCCACGGATCGATTCACGAACCTATACAAATATGTAAATATATATCAAAGTATGATCAAAATATAATTACAACCATTTTTATTATGTTTTAAAGATTTGAGTGTATTAAGTCAGCTGTCCTCGTTAGTAACCTACAACTAGTTATCCAGAGTTAGATGTAAAGAAATAAATCGATATATATATTATCTTGAATCAATCCACGACCCAGTGTATACACATCTCAGGCTAAATCACAACTCAAAGTATATATATTTTTTGGAATCAACCTCAACCCTGTATAGCTAACTCCAACATTACTGCATATAGAGTGTCTATGGTTGTTCTAAATAATATATATACATGGGTCGATATGATATGTCAAAACATTTGCATACGTGTCTATGGTATCCCAAGATTACATAATATATTAGAATACATGTATAATACAATATAAGTTAGCTAGGATATAATTTGTATAGATTTGTTAAATATTTTCCGTAGCTAAAAAGATAAAAAATATCCAATCTTGTTTTACATATAACTTCTTCATTTTAAATCCGTTTTGAGTGAATCAAATTGTTATGGTTTCATATTGAACTCTAATTTAAGAATCCAAACAGAAAAAGTATAGGTTTATAGTCAGAAATTTAAGTTACATGTCAATTACTAAAGAGGTAGTCATTTCCGTCGAAAGAACGACATCTTGATGACCATTTTGAAAAACATACTTTCACTTTGAGTTTAACCAAGATTTTTGGATATAGTTTCATGTTCATATGAAAAATCTTTTTCCCAGAAGAACAACTTTTAAATCAAAGTTTATCATAGTTTTTAATTATCCAAACCAAAACAGCCCCCAGTTTCACTACGACGGCGTATATCCAATTTTATGGTGTTCATCGTGTTTCCAGGTTTTAAATCATTAAGTTAGCATATCATATAGATATAGAACATGTGTTTAGTTGATTTTAAAAGTCAAGTTAGAAGGATTAACTTTTGTTTGCGAACAAGTTTAGAATTAACTAAACTATGTTCTAGTGATTACAAGTTTAAACCTTCGAATAAGATAGCTTTATATGTATGAATCGAATGATGTTATGAACATCATTACTACCTCAAGTTTTCTGGATAAAACTACTGGAAATGAAAAAAATGGATCTAGCTTCAAAGGATCCTTGAATGGCTTGAAAGTTCTTGAAGCAGAATCATGACACGAAAACAGTTCAAGTAAGATTTTCACTCGAAATAAGAGTGTTATAGTTGTAGAAATTGAATCAAAGTTTGAATATGAATATTACTTTAAATTAAAAAGATAACCTACTATAAATAACAAAGGTTCCTTGATCTTAAATGATTACTTGGAATGGATTAGAAAGCTTGGAAGTGGACTTGCAAACTTGGAAGTATTCTTGATTTTTATGAAACTATACTTATGGAATTTATGAAGAACACTTAGAACTTGAAGATGGAACTTGAGAGAGATCAATTAGATAAAGAAAATTGAAGAATGAAAGTGTTTGTAGGTGTTTTTGGTCGTTGGTATATGGATTAGATATAAAGGATATGTAATTTTGTTTTCATGTAAATAAGTCATGAATGATTACTAATATTTTTGTAATTTTATGAGATATTTCATGCTAGTTGCCAAATGATGGTTCCCACATGTGTTAGGTGACTCACATGGGATGCTAAGAGCTGATCATTGGAGTGTATATACCAATAGTACATACATCTAAAAGCTGTGTATTGTACGAGTACGAATACGAGTGCATACGAGTAGAATTGTTGATGAAACTGAACGAGGATGTAATTGTAAGCATTTTTGTTAAGTAGAAGTACTTTGATATGTGTCTTGAAGTCTTTCAAAAGTGTAACAATACATATCAAAACACAACATGTATATACATTCTAATGGAGTCGTTAAGTCTTCGTTAGTCGTTACATGTAAGAGTTGTTTTGAAACCTTTAAGTTAATGATCTCAATTAATGTTGTTAATCCAATGTTTATTATATCAAATGAGATATTAAATTATTATATTATCATGATATTATGATGTATGAATATCTCTTAATATTATATGTACATTAAAATATCGTTACAACGATAATCGTTACATATAAGTCTCGTTTCGTAATTCTTGAGTTAGTAGTCTTGTTTTTACATATGTAGTTCATTGTTAACACACTTAATGATATATTTAAATATCATTTTATCATGTTAAATATAGTGTATCAATATCTTAATATGATACATATATATTTAGTAGACGTTATCATAACGATAATCGTTATATATATCATTTCGAGTTTCTTAACTTAGTAATCTCATTTCTTATGTATATCATACATTGTTAATATACTTAGTGAGATACTTACTCATCATAATCTCATGTCAACCATATATATATGTCTATATATACCACAACATGTAGTTTTTACAATTTTGTAACGTTCGTGAATCGCCGGTCAACTTGGGTGATCAATTGTCTATATGAAACTTATTTCATTTAAGCAATTCTTAACAAGTTTGATTGCTTAACATGTTGGAAACATTTAGTCATGTAAATATCAATCTCAATTAATATATATAAATATGGAAAAGTTCGGGTCACTACATTAAATATCATTTTTTTTCATCTATTCATACACAAAATAATTAATCACTTAAGTCCCAAAACTAAAATCAAACTTTTTAGAATATTAATTCTAAATATTTCTTTTATTTGTCATTGGTCATTTGACCACTCGATCTAAGAATCCTATTCTAGAGCAAAAACTATCAGATCCTGAAAAACTAGTGTTCATAATTAATCAAAGAATTAAAGAATCACCTGTAAGGAAATTAAACTTCGAAGAAGGAGAACCTTCTTCCCGACCTTCGTCACCTCCAACTCCTGATTCTAATTGTTTGGAAACTCTTTTTGATTCAGATTCTGAAATGGATGATAATAATAATAATTCAATGGAAGCTGTGATGAAGGCTAATCGTCAAGGTCTAGGTCACTCAATCACTAAACCGAAAATTAGGAAACAATTCAAAATCAAGGGTCCTATTCTGCACTTAATCAAGGACAACTAATTTAGGGTACTGAAAAAGAAGATGCTAATGATCATATACGTTAGTTTAAGGAAATATGTAATCTGTTCAAAATTCATGGGGTTGATAATGAAGTTATCTACTTAAGATTTTTTCCTTGTTCTCTTAGAGATAATGCTAAGGATTGGTTAAACTCTTTACCTTAGGGGAAATCACTACCTAGGATTATATGGTTGAAAAATTCTTAACTAGCTTCTTTCTTGCTTCTAAAATTGTTACTCTTCAAACCGAAACTGCTAATTTTAGACAAAAGAATAACGAGACATTATATGCTGTTTGGGTTCGATTTGGGCAATTTCTAAGGGCGTGTCCATAACACGGGTTAACTAATTTTCAAATTGTTACTATCTTTTATAGAGGGTGTGATATTGCGACTAGAAGGGAAATTGATACCTCAACTAGAGGTAACATTATGAACAAAACTGTTGATGAAGCTCACATGTTAATTGATAAGTTTGTTGCTCATTCGCATGAATGGCACTAAGATCTCGGAGTATCTCATTTTGGCTAGTGCTATAGGATATGATTCGGAAGTTGTGTTAAAGGCAATGAACACTGAGTTAAGGAACTTAAGTAGGCAAATGGAGAAGCTTACTAAGGAAATGCATGTGATGAAAGTAGGTTGTGAGAAATGCAGTGGTCCACATTTGAGAAAAGATTGTGTTAATAGTTTGACTATGGAGCAAGTTGAAAATATTTCTTATGCTGGTCAAATTTTTCAATATGAGAACCCCAACTTTCGTCAATACAATAATTATCAAACTCCTTATCCGACTAATTTTAAAAATCAACCTGCTTTCTATCATACTAGAGCACCCTTCACTTCAAACCATCCTTCCAATAATCAACGTGAAAAACTTCAAACTCTTGAAGATAACATCCTTACATTTATCAAAAACTAAAATGAACCTAATGATGTAATCTGTAACGACCCGACTTTTTTGACTTATATTTATACTTATTACTTTCATGAAACTGCATATTTGTGCGTACTAAGCTATATTCTGGTATATTTATTCTTGTTAATTATTTTCATTAATATCTTACAACATGTTATTAAGTGTGTAATCACTTAACTTGATCCTCAAATGCTTTTATAACCGTTAGTGTCACTTGTCGTTTAAAACGAGCTATGTACATTGTACACGTTAAACTTTTGTCATAATTGGAATATTATGACTACGTAATACTAATTGTTATTTTCTAATGACAATTACTTGGCTTATGGTTGCTTAATTACGCTTAGTGTTTTACTAATGCACACTAGTTAGTCTTAATGGACTTTTTACCTTAATGGACTTAGGCCCACTGATAATGCTAAAAATGAACATATATTTCATAGCATTATCCCTCAAGAAAGACAAGCTTTTAGTTGCAATTGTCCTATTTACAAGTGATATTCGTTTAAATAATAAAAGGTGAAGACAAAAGACAGATTCGACGAATTGAAGACGCAAACGACCAAAAAGCTCAAAAGTACAAAATACAATCAAAGAGGTTCTAATTATTGATAAGAAACATCTCAGAATTACAAGATTCAAAACGCAAAGTACAAGATATTAAATTGTACGCAAGGACGTTTGAAAATCCGGAACCGGGACCAGAGTCAACTCTCAACGCTCGACGCAACGGACTAAAAATTACAAGTTAACTATGTATATAAATATAATATAATATATAATTAATTATATAAATTATATATATATATATATATATATTATATTTATATATTAAAACCGTCGGCAAAGAAGATCCAAAAAGGGATGAGGTGTAAAAGCAAACTCCGCGACTTGCGGAGTTTGAAGGGCAAAAATACCGCGACTCGCGGAGCCCTAAATTCTGAAAATGCCTATAAAAGCTCGCGCATTCTGAACGTTTAATATATCCTAATTCTATCTATCTCTCTATATACGTAAAAATATATATATATATATATATATATATATATATATATATATATATATATATATATATATATATATATATATATATATATATATAATTTATATTTTAATTATAATTTTAATTTCCAATAATAAGGGTATGTTAGCGAATATTGTAAGGGTGTACGTCGAAATTCTGTCCGTGTAACGCTACGCTATTTTTAATCATTGTAAGTTATGTTCAACTTTTTTAATTTAATGTCTCGTAGCTAAGTTATTATTATGCTTATTTAAATTGAAGTAATCATGATGTTGGGCTAATTACTAAAATTGGGTAATTGGGCTTTGTACCATAATTGGGGTTTGGACAAAAGAACGACACTTGTGGAAATTAGACTATGGGCTATTAATGGGCTTTATATTTGTTTAACTAAATGATAGTTTGTTAATTTTAATATAAAGATTTAAAATTGGACGTACCCATAAATAACCATATACACTCGATCGGATACGATGGGCGGGGTATTTATATGTACGAATAAACGTTCATTTAACCGGGCACGGGAATGGATTAATAGTCACTAGAATTATTAAAACAGGGGTGAAATTATGTATAAAGACACTTGGCATAATTGATAACAATGTATTAAAACCTTGGGTTACACTCAGTCGATATCCTGGTGTAATTATTAAACAAAGTATTAAAACCTTGTTACAGTTTATGTCCCCAATTATTTGGAATATTTGACTTCGGGTATAAGGATAATTTGATGAGGATACTCGTATTTTATATTTATGACTGATGGACTGTTATGGACAAAAACCAGACGGACGTATTAAATAATCCAGGACAAAGGACAATTAACCCATGGGCATAAAACTAAAATCAACACGTCAAACATCATGATTACGGAAGTTTAAATAAGCATAATTCTTTTATTTCATATTTAATTTCCTTTATTTTATATTTAATTGCACTTCTAATTATCGTACTTTTATTTATTGTTACTGTATTTAATTGCACTTTTAATTATCGTACTTTTTAATTATCGCACTTTTATTTTATCGCACTTTCATTTATCGCAATTTCATTATCGTTATTTACTTTACGCTTTAAATTAAGTCTTGTATTTATTTTTAATATTTTACATTAGGCTTTAACTGCGACTAGAGTTTTAAAATCGACAAACCGGTCATTAAACGGTAAAAACCCCCCTTTTATAATAATAATATTACTTATATATATATATTTGTATTTTTATAAATTAAACTAATATAGCGTTAAGTTTTGTTTAAAGATTTTCCCTGTGGAACGAACCGGACTTACTAAAAATTACACTACTGTACGATTAGGTACACTGCCTATAAGTGTTGTAGCAAGGTTTAAGTATATCCACTCGATAAATAAATAAATAACTTGTGTAAAATTGTAGCATATTTAATAGTATTTAGTTGTAAAAATAAAGCTATTTCATATACACCTCGCATAACATCAAATATTTTTGGCGCCGCTGCCGGGGAACGCCGAAGCAAAACGCCACATAAAAAAAGAGAATTTTTATTAAGTTTTATTTAGTTTTTGTAAAAATACATTTTAAATATTAAAAAAATATAAAAATTTAAAAACCGAAAAAGAAAAAAAAAATATATATAAATCTATTTTTAAGATTTTTATTTATAAAATTATATAGTATTTCTATTTTTTTATTTTAGTTTTTAAAATACAAGTTTTTATTTATTATATTTTATATAATTATTAAAAACAGAAAAATATATAAAATATAATTTAAAAAAACTACAGAACCTGTCGAACGATATTTGTGCATTTAAAATTTTAACCTCTGCGACTCGCGGAGTTTTCTGGTACGTGGCACCGCGACTCGCGGAGCCACCCTGACACGCGTACACAGAAACCCTAACCAGCATCATTACGGAGTAATTATTATTATTATTATTATTTTATTTAAAACCCTAATTAGGTTTTTAGTTTTTAATTAGTTAATTTAAGTTATTATTTTGTTTAATTAGTTTAATTAGTTTAATTAATTTACAAAATTAATAGTTTTATAAAATAAATAATATAAAAATAATATTTTTATAAAAATTGTACTTTTTAGAACTTTTAGTATATTTTTATATTTTGTCCTCTTTTTAATTGTTTTAGCGTAATATTTGTATTTTTCACTCATATTTAGTTTTAAGTCGTAGTTTTTGCCATAGTTATTTTTACTTCTAGATTTTTAGGATTTGCCGTAAAATCCCTTAAGTGCTTTCTCTTTAGACTAAGATTTAGATGCTTTAGAATTTTGCGACGCCTATCTAAGTTTTAGTATTTTTTTTAAGTTATTGCCATTTGGGATATAGTTTTTCTTGTAAGCTTTAATATTTTTAGACGCAACTTTTATTTTTTTTAGTTTTTAGTTCCTTTTTAAGTTTCAACGCGCTACTTTCTTATTTTTATTTTTCGATGCGTTTTACCTATGTATCAATTATCACTCCAATTAGTAATCTCAATTTGCAATTTTAATTTTAAGTTAGTGATAGTAATAAGGTTGGGTTAGTCGAGTGTTTTAAAGGTTTATAGTCATTTTTTTTCTTTTTCAACGCCTTTTATTTTTCAACCCTTTTCTTTTTCGACCTTTTTCGACGCGCTCTTTTTCTTTCTTATTTCTCACCATCCTAGTTTTTAGGACATAGATTTTTATTCTACTTCTTATCTAAATTTCTTAAAATTACAAAAATTTATTTTAAGTGGTTAAATTGATATACATCAAAATTTTCTGGTTCGTAGTAATAGTTGGATTTGTACGTGGACCGGGTTATTGGAGCCAAACAGTACTCAATTATATTGAGACCAAACGAATCCTGCCCCTCTGCTGCATCTTTTGGCTATTCGAAACGTGGGCAAAATCAGAAAAGTCTATTAATTGGATAACTTATATAATTTTTCTTTCCTTTTAAAAACTAATAGGATATTCAGTGAATGCACCGAGCAAGATGTTCACCACCTTTTGTACGTTCACCACCTGTAACCAGATCAAGACATCTAGCTAATATTGTCGCCATTGATTTTTCTTTAGAATCGTCATCCAGTCGACCAAGTACTCCAATTCAAATTTCCAATAATCCATTTTTTGAACCCGATCTCACAATTGAGAATCCGGAGAATATTCAGGGACGATTCAAAGATCCTGAACCATTAATTTTTCCTCCGGAACCACCAATCATTCAAACAGAGATTGTTGAGGAACGAACCATTAAATCAGAATCCTCTAGTGATTCAGATTCAACAAATTCAATTATGGAGAATCTGGAACCTCTAAGTATGGAAGACCGAATGCGAGCTAAACGCACTGGCCAAGGTCACGCAATTACTCATCCAGACATTAATGCGCCAGATTATGAAATTAAAGGACAAATTCTACACATGGTGACTAATCAATGCCAATTTAGTGGTGCGCCGAAGGAAGATCCAAATGAACATCTTCGTACCTTTAATAGGATCTGCACACTATTTAAAATCCGAGAAGTTGAGGATGAACAGATATATCTCATGTTATTTCCTTGGACTTTAAAGGGAGAAGCCAAAGATTGGTTGGAATCGTTACCTGAAGGGGCGATTGATACATTGGACGTTTTAGTTGAAAAATTTCTTAAACAATTCTTTCCAGCATCTAAAGCCGTATGACTTCAAGGAGAAATTGTTACGTTCACACAGAAACCGAATGAAACTCTATATGAGGCGTGGACAAGTTTTGGAAAGTTATTAAGAGGATGTCCGCAATATGGTTTAGACACTTGTCAAATAGTACAAATATTCTACCAAGGATGCGATATCACTACAAGGAAAGACATCGATATAGCAGCTGGTGGTTCTATTATGAAGAAAACCGAAACTGATGCTTATAAAATTATTGATAACACTGCTTCCCACTCACATGAGTGGCACCAAGAAAAAGATATCGTTAGATCATTTAAAGCAGCTAGAGCCGATTCTAGCCATGACTTAGATTCCATTTCCGCAAAGATAGATGATGTCGAGAGACGAATGGAAAAGATGACTAAGGATATACACTCAATACGAATTAGTTCTGAGCAGTGTGGAGGACCACATTTGACAAAAGATTGTCTCAGTATTGAACTAACAATGGAACAAAGAGAGAATATTTCATACATAAACCAAAGGCCTGGAAATAATTATCAGAATAATTATCCACCGCCAAGACCGATTTACAATCAAAACCAGAATTATAATTGAAATGTTCCATACAACAACCAACAAGGTCCTAGTAATCAACAAGTATCCAACAATACTTACAACCAGCAAAGACCTAATTTTCAAAACAAACCACCACAAACCGATGATAAAAAGCCGAATTTAGAAGATATGATGACGAAGCTAGTTGAATCTCAAACGCAGTTTTTCACATTTCAGAAACAAATGAATGAACAAAATGCTCAAGCATTTAGAAATCAACAAGCTTCTATTCAAAATCTGGAACAAGAAGTAAGTAACCTAGCAAGGTTAATAGGTGAAAGAAAACCGGGAAGTTTACCTAGTGATACAAATGCTAACCCCCGGAATGAAACAGCTAAAGCTATTACCACAAGAAGTGGTACAACATTTAAACCACCTGAAATACCTGTAATTTCTGAGAAAGCTATTCCTACTCCACAAGAACCACAACCTGAACAAGATAAGGAAAAAGAACCGGTAGTTAAAAAGGTTAATGAAGATAACACAGTTAAAGCTAAACCTTATGTTAAACCATACCAACCACCACTTCCTTACCCGAGTAAAATGAAGAAAGAGAAACTTGAAGCCGAGCAATCCAAATTCTTGGATATGTTTAAACAGATAAATGTAAATCTTCCTTTCATTGATGTGATTTCAGGAATGCCTAGATATGCTAAATTTCTGAAAGATCTAATCTCGAATAGAAAGAAAATGGAAGAACTCTCGGCTGTTACTATGAATGCTAATTGTTCAGCAGTGCTGTTGAATAAGATACTAGAAAAATTATCTGATCCAGGAAGTTTCACAATTCCATGTTTTCTGGGTAGTCTTAGTTCAATATAAGCATTGGCGGACTTAGGTGCTAGTATAAATTTAATGTCGTATTCACTATACACTAAACTAGACCTTGGCGAATTGAAACCAACACGAATAAGCATACAACTAGCTGATCGATCAATAAAATATCCTAGAGGGATAATGGAGAACATGCTAGTTAAAGTTGGTACTTTAGTATTTCCAGTAGATTTTGTTGTTCTGGACATGGAAGAAGATTCTCAAGTTCCTCTCATATTAGGAAGACCATTCTTAAACACGGCTAAAGCAATGATAGACGTGTTTGGTAAGAAACTGACCCTAAGTATAGAGGACGAGAGTGTTACCTTTTCAGTTGATAGAGCAATGCAACAACCACAATCTGCAGATGATACATGTTATTATATTCAAACTATAGATTCACATGCAGAATTGTTAGAAGAATTTCCAGAATTACAAGGAACAGGAGAATGTTCTTTAGGAGAAGGGACTGAACCAATTGATGAAACTGAAATGTTAGCTACACTAATAGCTAATGGATATGAACCAACAACAGAAGAAATTCAAATGCTAAACGAAGAAGACAGATATCGATATAAATCATTGATAGAAGAACCTCCGACATTAGAGTTAAAGCCACTTCCAAATCATTTGGAATACGCTTATTTACATGGTGAATCTGAATTACCTGTAATAATATCGTCTTCTCTTACTGAAAATGAAAAATCTCAACTCATTTCTGTGTTGAAAGCTCATAAACCAGCCATTGCATGGAAGATTCATGATATAAAGGAATAAGTGCTTCGTATTGCACACATAAAATCCTTATGGAAGAAGGTCATAAAACGTATGTACAACGCCAACGAAGACTAAATCCTAATATGCAAGATGTTGTTAAAAAGAAATTATTAAACTGCTTGATGCAGGTTTAATTTATCCAATTTCTGATAGTCCACGGGTAAGCCCAGTTCAATGCGTATCTAAGAAGGGTGGCATGACTGTCATTACAAATGAGAAAAATGAGCTTATTCCTACTAGGACTGTAACAAGATGGCGTGTATGTATTGATTATAGAAAATTAAATGACGCCACCAGAAAAGATCACTTTCCCTTACCTTTCATTGATCAAATGTTGGAAAGATTAGCCGTAAATAGTTACTATTGTTTTCTAGATGGTTTTTCCGGATATTTTCAAATTCCAATAGCACCCGAGGATCAAGAGAAAACCACATTCACGTGCCCTTATGGTACTTTTGCTTACAAACGCATGCCATTTGGACTTCGCAACGCCCCTGCAACCTTTCAAAGGTGAATGATGGCGATTTTTCACGACATGATAGAAGAATGCATGGAAGTTTTCATGGATGACTTTTCAGTCTTCGGTGATACATTTGAATCATGTCTAGCTAATCTTGAACGAATGCTTATTAGATGCGAACAATCAAATCTAGTTCTTAATTGGGAGAAATGCCATTTCATGGTTAAAGAAGGCATCGTTCTTGGACATAAAATTTCAAAGGAAGGAATTGAAGTGGATAGAGCTAAAGTAGATGTAATTGCTAAACTTCCATATCCCACCAATGTTAGAGGAGTTAGGAGTTTTCTAGAGCATGCCGGTTTTTACCGACGTTTCATTAAAGATTTTTCTAAAATTGCCACTCCTATGAATAAACTCCTAGAAAAGGATGCTCCATTCATCTTTTCAGATGAATGTATCAAATCTTTTAATATTCTTAAAGAGAAACTCACTAATGCGCCGATCATGATAACACCAAATTGGAATCTACCGTTTGAACTAATGTGCGATGCAAGTGATTTTACAATGGGAGCCGTTTTAGGACAAATGATTGAAAAATGATTTCAACCTATATATTATGCTAGTAAGACGTTACAAGGAGCACAAACAAATTATATAACTACTGAAAAAGAACTCCTTGCTATTGTCTTTGCTTTTGACAAATTTCGTTCATATCTCGTTCTAGCTAAAACGGTGGTCTATACCGACCATTCTACTCTTAGATACCTATTTTCGAAACAAGATGCTAAACCACGATTAATCCGTTGGATCTTACTCTTACAAGAGTTCGATATTGAAATCCGAGATAAAAGAGGAGCAGAAAATCTCTCCGCTGATCATCTTTCTCGTCTTGAAAATCCCGAATTAGAAGTTCTAAATGAATCGGCCATACAAGACAACTTTCCTGATGAATATCTATTGAAGATAGATTATAATGAAATTCCATGGTTTGCAGACTATGCAAACTACTTAGTATGTGGATTCCTTGAGAAAGGATTGTCATTCCAAAAACGAAAGAAATTCTTCAGTGATATAAAACACTATTTCTGGGAAGATCCACATTTGTTTAAAAGTTGTCCCGATGGAATAATACGCCGATGTGTATTCGGAGATGAGGCTAGTAAAATCTTAAACCATTGTCACACAGGACCAACAGGAGGGCATTATGGGCCTCAACTCACAGCAAGAAAAGTTTATGATGCTGGATTCTATTGGCCTACAATTTACAAAGACGCACACCTTCTTTGCAAATCCTGTGATGCTTGTCAAAGGGCCGAAAAAATAAGTCAACGTGATGAAATGCCACAAAATGTCATTCAAGTATGTGAAGTATTTGACAATTGGGGTATAGACTTTATGGGTCCATTTCCAAAATCTCATAATAATCTCTACATTCTCATAGCCATTGATTATGTATCTAAATGGGCAGAAGCACAAGCTCTCCCAAATAACGACGCACGAGTTGTAGTCAACTCTTTAAAACGTCTTTTTGCAAGGTTTGGAACACCGAAAGCTTTAATAAGTGATCGGGGAACTCATTTTTGTAATAATCAACTTGAGAAAGTTCTTAAAAGATATGGAGTAACTCATAAAATCTTCACTGCATATCATCCACAAACAAGTGGACAAGTTGAAAATACCAACCGAGCTTTAAAACGTATTCTAGAGAAAACCGTAGGATCAAATCCGAAGGAATGGTCCATAAAATTGGAGGATGCACTCTGGGCTTTTAGAACAGCCTACAAAACTCCAATTGGAACCACACCTTTTAAACTCGTTTACGGAAAAGCATGTCATCTTCCAGTAGAAATTGAACACAAAGCATTTTGGGCTTTGAAGACATGTAATCTTGATTTACATGAAGACGGACGTCTACGGTTAAGTCAATTAAACGGATTAGAAGAATTAAGACATGAAGCATACGAAAATTCGTTAATCTATAAAGAAAGAACGGAGAAATGGCATGATAAAAGAATCAGAAGTTCAAAAGAATTTAAAGAAGGAGACAGAGTTCTTCTTTTCAATTCACGATTCAAGCTATTTCCTGGAAAATTGAAATCAAGGTGGTCTGGACCATTCATAGTCAAAAGAGTTTTCCCATACGGAACGATAGAATTAATAAATTCAAATGGGATTGAATTTAAGGTTAATGGTCACAGAGTTAAACACTACATAGATAGTCCAATGGAAGTTGACAATGAAGTTAATCATAATTTCAACACCACAGCTAACTAAGTGTGGGGAGAATCAAGTCTTTAAAGGATAATATGTATTTCTGTTAGAGTTAGATTTTCTGTTTTCGTGTAGTTCTCGAAAATGGAACCCGAATGGTCTTTCCCTAGCAGACCCTAAAGAACTAGTCTTCTCCCCCATTCTGAATTTTTATTTTTTTTAGGTTTTTACGAAATGAAGACTTCCTGTGAACTAAACCATGGTCTAATGCTACACGCTTTGATCACTAAACGTAATAATGACACACTACCGAGTGAACTGGTATTAGTAATCAGAGAAAAATTGGACGGAGTAACAAAAGAATCCAGATGCGAAAATAATAAGTTACAATTTGGTAAAGGAAAATCAAAATCCGCAGTGAAAAGAAGAGCACGACACCTTGAAAAATGTCACAAATGCGGAAAATAGTCACACGAAGGTAAATGTTCAAATAATCAAACCTATTCAAATACCGAATTTGTTACTTTATGCAGAGACGGACCGTTCATATGTTTAGAAGAAAAAATATTAAATGCTCGAGGTTACGCCTATGTAGCCATGGAAAAACAATTAGCCCGACTATCTTATGAGTGGACTAGAGCATATCACTAAGAAATATATTTCACAGGTAAGTTTGTACAGTTTTTATTTTTATTTTTATTTTTATTTTTAACCTTTTGATAATAAACGCTAATTTGTTCGCTATAAAGTATTAAATTGGTATTCGATGAAATTAGGTCTTGCGACCGAAATTGTTGATATCATACAAAAATTTATTACATCACTGCAAAATTTACCGTTTATTCTTAAGGTATAAATATCTTTAATCAACCAAACTCAAAATATTTCAAAAATTCATCATGAGTTAAATTAGGTTATGGAACCGAAATTACTTTACCGAAAGGAGGGGCGCATATTTTTGATAATATTTGATTGATTAAAGTGGGATAAAAGCCAAATAGATTTTTAATTTTATTTTTACCATGTTTTTAAAATTAATATATAAATCTTAAACTGATATTGTAAACTTTTTAAATCAATATATTTAAAATTATAAATATTTGGAAAATTAATATTATAAATATAAGTTTGTATGTATAAAAACAAAAATATAATTTAAGTTTGGTGTGAATTTTTAAAATATGAATTTTTAAATTTATGCATTTTAAATTTAAGTTTGGTGTGAATTTAAAAACAAAAATTTACTTTATTTCGCTAAGTTAAAAATATGATTTTTAAAATTCGTCGTGAGTTGAAGACTAGGTCTTTGAACCGAAATTGCTTTACCCGAGGTAGGGACGAGAACTTTTATTATCATTATTTTTAATCTTATTGAATTAAAGTATGCCAAAAACATTAAAAAACCCATAAATCTTTGCTTTTAAAACCGCGCTTTAAATTGACAAATTTTAAAATTTTGTCGAGGGACGGACTAGGACATCGTTCCGAAACGACCTCGTCCTAAATAACAAGGGAAACAAAATTTTAAAATTAATTAATTAATTGTTTTATAAGTTAAGGTTTTTAAAAAAAAAAAAAAAGACACCGCGACTCGCGGAGGATGCAAATTCCAGAAAAAAAAATAAAAACACCCGAACAGGTCAGTATCTACACAAACACCTCACAAAACTGCGAAAACAAACACGAAAAACACACACAAAATCGAATTTTTTCACCATTTTTCATCAAATCTTTCACAAAATCATGTTGAGAAGGATGCTATCAAGGAATTACTCAAGGAAAACGGTAAATTTCTACCCCAAATCACCCTTTAATCTGAAAAATTAGTGTTCTTGAGCAATTTTATACCCAATTCGATTTTGATGCTTTTTAGTGTAATTATGCTTAAATTGCTTATGTATTATGCTTGTATAACCTAGATTGATGCTATTTAACATGATTAGAAGCCTTAAACTTCAAATTTTGACTAATCTAGGGTTTGTGTTCTTGAGCAATTTGGGGTTTTTTGATATAAATAGGTTATGGCCAATTTTTGTCATGAATTATTGTTAAATTAAGTAATGTAACATGTTTAGGTAGTTAAATGATACAAACTTTGAGCCTAAACAAGATTTTTGAGAATTAAAGTGGACTTTTTCAAGTCTAAAATTCATGAACTTAATTTTTAAGAGATAATGCCATTTAAAATTTGTTTAATTGCTAATAATGATTATTTTGACATGTTATTTGAGTTGAATGCTTATGAACTTGGCGAACAATTTCGTATATGCTTATTTGAAAAAGTGTAGATTTGATAAAAATATGAAAATAAGCATAAGTTTGATATAAATTGAACATGTCATTGTAATTATTTTGATTGATGATTTTTGTGACGACCCAGGAATTTCCGACCAAAATAAGCATAAGTTTTATATTATATCGACACGATAAGCAAAGTCTATAATGTTAAGTCTCAAAATTTTTAAACTATTTTCATATATTCAATTTAACCTTTGACTGCGCTCGACAATTCACGAACATTGTGTGTAAATAAATATATATCTATATATGTATATGTAGATATATACAATGCTTAGGAATATTAAACTATAATTGAAACTCTAGAATCAAATATGTAAAATAAAACACAAAATAATTATATTGTAATATATGTAAAATATATAAATATTAAATATTCAATAAATGTAATCATGATAAAATTAATAAAAAATTCATAATTAATAGAATGTAATATTAATATGTTAAATATAAATGCAAGCTTAATTATAGTTATATTTATAATTATAATTAATATGAATATTGGTATGAATAAGTTGGTAGATATAAATTGATATATTATTATTGATAATATTATTATTATTATTAATATTAGTATAAATAGTTTTATTGTTATTAACATTATTATTGTTATACACTTATGATCATTATTATCATTATCATTATTATCATTATCATTAGTAATATTATTATTACTATTATATTATTATAAGTTTGTATTATCATTATTAAGAGTATTATTATTCTAGTTATATTTATTGATAATATTAATTATAATTTATAAAAATAAATATATAAATATAACAGATATGCATATATAGAAATAGATATATATGTATATATATGCAATATATATATATATATATACAGTTATATGCAGATAGATATATTTTAAGAAAATCAGTATTAATTTATTTAGGTTATTATTATTAATGTAAATATAATTATTAATTATTAATTAGTAATAATATTCATAAATAACATCTTATATATGGAATGGGAAGGAGAATCTAATTCACGTAACCATCAAACTGTAACTTAACGTGTTTTTATCCCTAAAATTCGATATGTAACTATATCATTCGTACAAATTGATTCCCAATCCACTTAGGTATCAAACAAATTCTGTTAGGCCTGTGTCCTTTTATTTTTATATTATTTTCTTTTTCTCTGATTTGATTAACCTTGTCGAGATTGCTGGACTACAAAACAAATGGTAAACGATTCAATTAGCTGGAAAATAAATTTGATAACAGTTAAAGTGTACGAATCTGTTACACTTCACTATCTACTTTATTTTTTTTTTGTTTGATCCTTCTAGCTTGATTCTTCATGTCGACTCCTTCAATTCTATAAATCAATTGATCATTCACCTGTTGTTGATATATTCATTTGATTTTCCACCCTCTAGTCACTTATAAACAACCGTCACCACAGCCTCTTGAATTGTTTTTGTTTGATAAGCTCCATCCGCCACCTTCACAATCCAACATCATCATGTATCACTCATCATGAAACCAATTTGTTTTCAGCTGCTACATTTTTTTTCTTTGTAACCGAGAAAACATTCGACCATCTTCTGTGTCTACGTTTCTGCATTTTGTTTTAAAAGACCCAAAATGCCACCTTGAACTATCATTAAATACCATTACCGCAATTAATTTTTTTTCCGTTGTTTCTACTGCTATTTATGTTGTTACTTCTTCCACCATTCGCCACCCTACGGCCATCTTATCCATCACAATAATTCACTCCATAATCGCCGGTAACCACCCTCTCCACCTTCATTCAATCACCACCATGCAAACAATCAACGTTAAATCTTTCAAACCAACATCTCTCCCTCTCTTTCTTCTGGTTTTGATCAACAACCATCGAACACATTTGATTTACTTTTTCTTCTACAGCTGCGAATATTTTGTTTCTTCTCTCTAGTGGTCATTTTAAATGCTAGGATTTATAAAGTAATATGTTTTGAGGAAAATGGGTGACAATAAATCACACCGGCTTTAAATGGATTAGTGGAGTGTGTTGGCATAAATTTTATAAAGCTAAGTCCCACACAAAAGTAAAGTTTACTGACATATATCATAACATTAGTCTAGTGGGAAGATTTCTATTTTTTTTTAAAGGAACAAAAGTCGATGCAAGCCACTACTCAAATTAATCTCTATTGTTTTCAAAAAGTAAAGGTAAAGATTATATAAAAAATAAAAATAAAGTAGATCTTTATGTCAAGGGAAAGTAGGAACAAGAATCAAGCATGCTGTACCAAGATTTCAATTATTGTTTTCTTGTTATTTGTTTGAACCGCGAATCAAAAACCAACAAAAGCTTTCGTGTTATTTTGGCATGCTAATCGAATTTCTTGAAAACCATCGACAAGCAACGTAAATAAGTTGGATAAAACTATCATCCTTGAGCTATTGATACAAATTAGACCGAAGTCCATAAAACCCTCGAACTATTGCTCATTATTACTCGTTCCTGTATTCAACAACAATCGAATATAAATTTTTCTATATTTAGGGACTTATGGATCGATTTCATGGTGAGGTTACAATGATGTTGCTACAACAATTGCATTCTCTTTCAGCCATAATCCAATTTGTTTTCATTGAGCCGTATGTTGATTGGGCCAAGGATTAGCTTTTATGATTTGGCCACAAAATTTTAAGCCATCGATAATATATGATGAAGACAGTTATGTTTTTTTTATTATAATCGAATGAAGGGGTAAGAGATTTTACGTATCAATTACATCAGAAAAACTGGGACAGAGAGATGGTTAAGGGTATGAGTCTTTAAGCGAGAGGTCTCGGGTTCGAGCCTGAGAGGAGGCATTATTTTTGTTAGGACCTTTATTTTGAGGTAGTCTCCTTTTATTATTATTATTATTATTATTATTATTATTATTATTATTATTATTATTATTATTATTATTATTATTATTATTATTATTATTATTATTATTATTATTATTATTATTATTATTATTATTATTATTATTATTATTAATATTATTATTATTATTATTATTATTATTATATTTATCATTATTACAAATATTAAAAATATAATTTTTAATATCATTCATACAATTAATATTATTATCATCATTGCTAATATTAGTAAATCAATATTTTCAAAACTATCATTTTAACAAATAACTACATATAACACATAATCAAAGATATAATATAAGTATACGTTTCTAGATGGAATTTAGTATAAAAGCTATATAACCACAAATATATAAATAATATATATTAATAAATGAAATTATGTGATTTCCATTACATACTTTAATAGATATACAATTGAATTATAGGTTCGTGAATCCGAGGCCAACCCTGCATTGTTCAATATAGTCATATTTATTTTTACTACAAAATACATTAGGTGAGTTCATTTGATTCCCTTTGACTCTTTACATTTTTGGGACTAAGAATACATGTGTTACTTTTACAACTGCTTTATTAAATGCTTTTGAAATATATTTTGAACTGCGAATACATGAAATGCTTTTATAAATGTATGACGAGATAGACACAAGCAAAACATTCCTCGAATGAATTATTATGCAGACAGAAGTTCTGCGGATTATTATTGAATTATGTGGACATGATAATTGCCACCATTGAATTATGTGAACATGATAATTGTCACCATTGAATTATGTGGACATGATAATTGCCACCAGTTGATGTGAATATTATATATCGAGAGAATGATTTTATACACAGGTTATGTGTATGTTATTTTTATGCACAAGATATGTGTACGGTTACTAAGATTTATGAAAGATGATTTCGTACACGAGAAAGGTGTACTGTATTTAAAAGATATCGCATGTACATTATAGGTGGGTATGGGATTCGGGCCCATTTGTACCATGCAGGATTTAAAACTTGTGGTCTATCAAAATGATGAATTTTATTGTTTTATGATAAACTTATGAACTCACCAACCTTTTGGTTGACACTTGAAAGCATGTTTATTCTCAGGTATGAAAGAAATCTTCCGCTGTGCATTTGCTCATTTTAAAGACATTATTTGGAGTCGATCATCGCAATGGGACCAGATGTTGGTGACTTCGTCCAGATGGTTTGGGACGGGGTATGACAATTTTGCTGACACTAATGCATATTTGGATGCACAAAAATTGTGTTTGATGTGTTTTGCAGACTGAAAGGGGTGAATCTTCATCCCAAGCTCGCATTGCTCCTCCTGAGAATGCGGAACAATAGGATGTTGATAACTATTACAAACAAGATATACCTCATACAGTTATGACATTTTCTGATATGCACGTGGAAGATTTGCACCCGAACTTGAGATTAGACAGACGTTGGATAGATTATCCAAAATACCAAAGGGGCTTGCACACTCTTCATTCTAAAGCTGTTGAAGTACCTAGGGTAATAGAATGGGAACCATTAGAGGTAGTGGAATTGGCCGAGCCAATTAGAGAATTACTTACACAGAGGTATGGTAATTCTACTTTTAACGATTGGGTACGTTTATTCAACATGCGTAGACCTGTATATAAAGTATGGTGTGAAGAATTATTGTGTAGTATAGAAATAAATGATCGGGTAGCTTGTTTAATCGATCGAACTTTTATTAGATTTTTGTTAGGAGGTTCGATGCGCCACATGTCTCTACTAGACATGGCTCAGGCCTTACGTATATATACGCCTGAGGAGCTAACATCTGCTGATTGTCAAGGGTTGATATTAAATGGTAGGAAGATTGATGAAAATTTTGAAACGCATGGTGTATGGAGTCAAATGACTAGCCATCACCGATTTAAAGTGGGAATTTACTCTTATACGGATATAGATAGAGCTGAGCTAAGAGTAATTCACAGGTTTCTAGCGAACTCGATTACACAGCGAGGTAAAAATAAGGAAAAGGTAAATGAGCAAGATTTATTTTACCACATGTGTATTCGAGACCCACAAAGCGTTGTAAGTATACCTTATTGTGTGGGTTATTATTTATCGGCTATGGTTAGGGGGATGAGACCGCACAGTATAATAGGAGGTGGTATATTTATTACATTAATTGCTGAGTATCTCGATGTGGATATAAGTCGGGGGGATTATTAATCGAAGAACCAGAACCTCACGATACAATTGGTTTAAATGTATATCGTGGTGCTAAGGTTTTGAAGAGGCGAAATAACGCCACAGTACAATATAATGGAAGACATCCACAGGTAGAAAGAGATCAACAGCCAGGTAATATGGAAGGGGGAAATGAAATGACAGAAATGCAAAGATTTATAGCTTCACAAGAGTATGAAAATGCTAGACATCGAGCATTTGAAGATTGGCAAGTTCATCAAAACCACATCATAGCTCATTGCCAACATATAGGTAGAAACTATATTCCTACTCCAAAGCCCGTTGATGATGTAGCGTGAGGGTACGAAATAGTAGTATTTTTAATACAAAATACTACAAAATATGACACAAGTTTTATTAATTTACGGATGGGATATACCTAAACCTTGCTACAACACTATAGGCAGTGTACCTAATCGTAGAGTAGTATAGTTTTTAGTAAGTCCGGTTCGTTCCACAGGGAGCGGGCTTATTGCACACTATATTTTTAAACAACTATATTTGTACAAAATATATATAATTATATAAAATAATATATAAAAGGGGGTTTACCGTTTAATGACCAGTTTGTCGATTTATATTTTAAGCGAAGCGTATAGTAAATGTTGATATTTAAATAACAATAAAATAAATAATCATAATTAAAATGACAATAAATAAAAGTACGAGGAAATATGAAATAAAATATATTATGCTTATTTAAACTTCCGTAACCATGATGGTTGACGTGTTGATTTTAGTTTTATGCCCATGGGTTAATTGTCCTTTGTCCTGGATTATTTAATATGTCCGTCTGGTTTTCGTCCATAACAGTCCATCAGTCATAAATATAAAGCGCGAGTGTCCTCGTCAAATTATTATTATACCCGAAGTTAAATATTCCAACTAATTGGGGATTCGAATTGTAACAAGGTTTTAATACTTTGTTTAATGAATACACCAGGTTATCGACTGCGTGTAAACCAAGGTTTTACTACTTTGTTAACAATTACACCAATTACCCTTGAATGTAATTTCACCCCTGTTTTAATTATTCTAGTGGCTATTAATCCATTCCCGTGTCCGGTTAAATAAACGATTATTCGTACATATAAATACCCCGCCCATCGTGTCCGATTGAGTGTATATGGTAATTTATAGGGACGCCCAATTGTAGATCTTTATATTAACATTAACAAACTATCATTTAGTTAAACAAATATAAAGCCCATTAATAGCCCATAGTCTAATTTCCACAAGTGTCGTTCTTTTGTCCAAACCCCAATTATGGTACAAAGCCCAATTGCCCAATTTTAGTAATTAGCCCAACATCATGATTACTTCATTTTAAATAAGCATAATAATAACTTAGCTACGAGACATTAATTTAAAAAGGAGAACATAGCTTACATTGATTATTTATCGCGTAGTGTTACACGGACAGAGTTTCGACTTCAAAAACCCGTAAAATAACCTTTACATAACCCGAACTAATCTAATATAACACTAATCTATACTATATATATATATTTATTTATTTATTATCTTATGGAGTATTATTATTATTATTATTATTATATATTACTCGGCAGAATTCGCGACCTTTTATAGGGATTCTGAAATTTCTGTGCTCCGCGAGTCGCGGCACTTTTGGCCTTCCAGCTCCGCAAGTCGCGGAGGTTCCAAAACCAGCCCACAAGTTTAAGATCCAAGGCTGCCGACGGTTTTTATTTAAATATATATAATATATAAATAATTTTTATAATTATTTATATATTATATTATATTTATATACATAGTAGACTCGTAATTTTTTTTTCGTTGCGTCGAGCGTTGAGAGTTGGTTCATGTACCGGTTCCGAATTTTCGAACGTCCTTGCGTACGCTGAGATATTTTGTACTTTGCGTTTCGTAACTTGTACTCTTGTCATTTTTAGACGTTCCTTATCAATAAATTGAACCTTTTTAATTGTATCTTGTACTTTTGAGCTTTTTGGACCTTTGCGTCTTCAATTCGTTGTTTTCGCCTTTTGTCTTCGCACTTATTTAATATAAATGAATATTACATGAAAATGGAACAATTTCAACTGAAATCTTTACATATCGGAGGGATATTGATACTAAATATATGTTCATTTGGAGCACTATCAAATATCCCCACACTTGAACGTTGCTTGTCCTCAAGCAATACAGTCTTGAAATAAAACACACTAGAATCACTTCTTTATTCTTCACACTTTGTACATCAGTGATTTTGATACGGCGGTATAAACAATGATAGTAGCATTTGTGGTTTACAGTCCCACATGACTATGAAAATTTAGATCCGTTAGGAAATTGGATCTTTATAAAAACATTTGATCTTTTGAAAATTCATGCTAGATTTTACCCTAGACAGGTTTTCCGGAATAACCCTTCACCGGTGTTTGCAAAATATTTTTGTGGGTTGGTGGGTTTCAGATTTGAAAATTTTAGCTCAAAACTTATGGTTTTGTTTCACCCACTTGCTAACCTTGTATTAGGAAAGCAACACGTCCAGTTTACTTGTCCCGTATATTACCTTTCGGTAAACTACCGTCCGGTTGTAAAGGAAAGCGATGAACAAGCAACTGTTAAGGCAATGTCCCGTGACATGCTTTTGATTATGGTCTTTAACGTGTCGGATGCAATACTATCCTTTGTAGGAGCAATAGTAAAGATCACCCTATAGTTTTTCGGTCTTGGCAAAAGGTCCTGTCTTCGACCAATATGCAACCACCGTTCTTACGGTTGACACCCGATTTGGTTCAGGTGACCTAATGAATTCTAGGTGAATTCCTAGGATTTTACGTTCAATGGTAATGAACGCATTGAAAATGGGTTTTCAGAAAACAAATCGGTTTATAATTTGATCAAAATATTTTCTCGTTCAAGCTCGAGTTTAGATATCATTGAATTCCATGAGTTTGTAATTCTCAATCTTTAAGGTCAATCTCAAGGATTGAGTAATATCAGGCTTAAAAGCTGATTTTTAATCTTTTAAGGAGATTATCCTTTCTGGGGATCTGATTCATTAGTCTTATCAAGCTAATTTGCACGGTGCCTCCCCATTGTACGAGATAAATCCTTCTCATGGTTAGGATAAATCTGACCACTTGGCGACCCTGTTTTATGCTGAGGTCCGTGGATTTCATGCTGATTTTAGTGATGACTTTTCTAGATTTTTCGTCAACCTACAGCTGGTCTGGACGACAACTTCTTGACCTAAATCAAGAAGCGCGTGTCCTTTTCGGAAGACTTTACTTCCTTTTAATGATGGAATTGATTCATCGTGTAGATCTATCTTTCTTTAATAAATCGGGTAAAACAGTTAATTTAGTCCAAAACAAAAACACTTGCAATAAACTTTACAGAAACATGTGATAGATAGTTTTTAATTGAATAACTTGGTACATTCTCCCCACACTTAGTTTCTTTCTTTGCCTTTTTATTCTCCTTTATTCTATTTTAAATGAATTCAATCGTTTTAGGGTGTTTCTCAATTTATGTCCTTTCCGAGGTAACGATAATTTCGGTATTAACACCTAGTTTTCATCGTTCATAAATATGTATAAACATGATTTTGACTTCATTTAGTTGAAAATTTTTCAAATTTTCACAAAATTTGGCAAATAAACTAAGTGCAAACCCGAGAGAATTTATAACCCTTCCCCACACTTGAGATCATGCAATGCCCTCATTTACATGAAATCAGACTATAATTATAAATTCATGAGGGTGATTAGTGTAGAAAAGTAATTAAAAATACCCAGTTTGTAATTACAAAGCTCGTCGAATGATAGATGGCGCGTCTCATCGTTCATTCCTTTATGTTTTATCACACATATTTTTCTTCAAAAACGGTTGCTTTTCTGAACTGTTTGCTAATCTTTAAAAATACGTCTTTTGCCCTAATTTATTATGCATGTTTATTAACGAGTTATGCACTAACCCGAACCCCTAATTTAACGTTAAGTAGGGTTAAACTTCCCCACACTTAGCTGACGATATGTGAAGTCAGTAGAATAAGTTCCAAGAATTAAAATAGTGAGCCAGTTATTTACATCTCGGGTGGTATATATTATATCAATGGGTTTAAAGTTTAGACCCACCCGATTGTCACTACTTAATTCTTTTTTAAGTGTAGCTTTTAGTAAATGGATATGTCTCTTTTCTGGTTCTTGGTCAAATGGATCGATATACACCGACATACATATTTCTATAGGGTGGACAATTCCTAACATTTCCTTCCTTTTATTCTCAGGATCAAAGTTTTCACCTCTATTACCCAATTGGGTGAAATTCGAGGTGTCATTATCTATTACAGCTCGTAGTTCATTTCCGGTGGATGACTCGTCTATTGAGAATATTGTGTTGGAAGGTTGTGGAATGGTGAAGTTCGGTTTGGCCTCGGGGGTAAAATTTTCAACGTTATCGTATTCCCAAGAGTACCAATTTGTCACCCTTACTTCTTCTTTATCCATTGATGGATCGATGATTTCGTCGGTAGAGGCTAATGGGTCGATATGTTGTGAAATTGGTAAGACTGAATAAAAAGTATCATCGGGATAGTTGGTGATTTCGGAGCTCTCGAATTCATCAAAATTCGATGATATGAGATTTTCTTGCACACGACTCCTCAGATCAACAGGTGTGTAGTCTGATAGAGTTTCAGCTTGCCGGTTTACAAACTCTCTCATTTGTTCATTTTGAGCATTGAGTTCTTCGAGTTTGATTTTCATATAATCTAAAGAATTTTCAGGCACATAATTTTCCTCGTCTTCTGGTTGTTGAGTTTGGATATATTCTTGGGAATAATCCCAATTTGAATTGTATTCTTCGTAATCGTTCCATTCAGGTTCCGTGGGTGCGTAATTTTCCATAGGAACGTAATAGTAACATTCCCATGTTGAGTGATAATCTCCACAAATTTCACAACCAGTTATTGTTTCGTCGTTCGTGATCCAAGATTGACCGAATGAATTTTTATCAACACTCGTTTGAGAGTATTGATTTAATTGATTTCGGATATCAAAAAGAGTTTCCATAGCCTTGTTTTCAAAATTTTCCATTTTATTGCGATGGCCAGATTTTAGCTACAATGTGGTGCATTTACTAATTATCCTATTAGTTATAAAAATAGAAAAACTTATATAAGTTGTCCAATTAATAGACTTTTCTGCTTTTGCCCACGTTTCGAATAGCCAAAAGATGCAGCAGGGAGCCAGAACCCTTTAAATCGGAAGCTCACAACTCAGCCACTAACAAATCCAACTATTACTACGAAGCAGAAAATTGTCAACGTCCATTAATTTAACCACTTAAATAATTTTTCTTTCCGTTTGAGATAAGAAATAGAGAAAATTTCTAAGTCCTAAAAACTAAAGCGTTGAGAAATAAGAAAGAAAAAGAATGCGCGTCGAAAAAAAAACGTCGAAAAATAAAAATAAGAAAAGAGCGCGTCGAAACTTAAAAGTCTAAAAATTAAATCTAAAAAGTTGCGCTTAAATGTATTAAAGCTTACAGGAATTCTATATCCAAAACGGCAATAACTTAATTAGGCACTAAAATCTAAAAACTGCGTCGCAAAATTCTAAAGCACCTAAATCTTAGTCTAAAGAAAAAGCACTTAAGGGATTTTACGGCAAAGCCTAAAAATCTAAAAATAAAAATAAGCTACGGCAAAATACTAGAACTTAAAACTAGCTACGAACAATAACGATACAAATATTACACAAAAATATTATTTTTTATACAAATAAAAATAAACTTAAAGTTGTAAAAAGTACAATTTTTATAAAAATATTATTTTTATATTTTTATTTTTATATTTTATAAAAGTATAAATTTTTTTATATATTAAAATTAAATATAATTAATTATAACTAATTAATTAAAACTTAAAACTAAATTATATTAATAATAAACTAATTAGGTTTAAATAATAATAAATAATAATCCGTAATTAATGCGATTTTAGGGTTTCTGTCAGCTCGTCAGGGCGGCTCCGCGAGTCGCGGTTCCACTTGCCTTACAACTCCGCAAGTCGCGGAGGATGTAAAACGTTTTTTTTTTTTTTTTTTTTTTTTTTTTTTTTTAATAAATTTTATATTGTTTTTCTAAAAATATATTTATACAAATATATATTAAAAATATAGCGTTTCACCGATTCCCCGGCAGCGGCGCCAAAAACTTGATGATGTAGCGTGAGGGTACGAAATAGTAGTATTTTTAATACAAAATACTACAAAATATGACACAAGTTTTATTAATTTACGGATGGGATATACCTAAACCTTGCTACAACACTATAGGCAGTGTACCTAATCGTAGAGTAGTATAGTTTTTAGTAAGTCCGGTTCGTTCCACAGGGAGCGGGCTTATTGCACACTATATTTTTAAACAACTATATTTGTACAAAATATATATAATTATATAAAATAATATATAAAAGGGGGTTTACCGTTTAATGACCAGTTTGTCGATTTATATTTTAAGCGAAGCGTATAGTAAATGTTGATATTTAAATAACAATAAAATAAATAATCATAATTAAAATGACAATAAATAAAAGTACGAGGAAATATGAAATAAAATATATTATGCTTATTTAAACTTCCGTAACCATGATGGTTGACGTGTTGATTTTAGTTTTATGCCCATGGGTTAATTGTCCTTTGTCCTGGATTATTTAATATGTCCGTCTGGTTTTCGTCCATAACAGTCCATCAGTCATAAATATAAAGTGCGAGTGTCCTCGTCAAATTATTATTATACCCGAAGTTAAATATTCCAACTAATTGGGGATTCGAATTGTAACAAGGTTTTAATACTTTGTTTAATGAATACACCAGGTTATCGACTGCGTGTAAACCAAGGTTTTACTACTTTGTTAACAATTACACCAATTACCCTTGAATGTAATTTCACCCCTGTTTTAATTATTCTAGTGGCTATTAATCCATTCCCGTGTCCGGTTAAATAAACGATTATTCGTACATATAAATACCCCGCCCATCGTGTCCGATTGAGTGTATATGGTAATTTATAGGGACGCCCAATTGTAGATCTTTATATTAACATTAACAAACTATCATTTAGTTAAACAAATATAAAGCCCATTAATAGCCCATAGTCTAATTTCCACAAGTGTCGTTCTTTTGTCCAAACCCCAATTATGGTACAAAGCCCAATTGCCCAATTTTAGTAATTAGCCCAACATCATGATTACTTCATTTTAAATAAGCATAATAATAACTTAGCTACGAGACATTAATTTAAAAAGGAGAACATAGCTTACATTGATTATTTATCGCGTAGTGTTACACGGACAGAGTTTCGACTTCAAAAACCCGTAAAATAACCTTTACATAACCCGAACTAATCTAATATAACACTAATCTATACTATATATATATATTTATTTATTTATTATCTTATGGAGTATTATTATTATTATTATTATTATATATTACTCGGCAGAATTCGCGACCTTTTATAGGGATTCTGAAATTTCTGTGCTCCGCGAGTCGCGGCACTTTTGGCCTTCCAGCTCCGCAAGTCGCGGAGGTTCCAAAACCAGCCCACAAGTTTAAGATCCAAGGCTGCCGACGGTTTTTATTTAAATATATATAATATATAAATAATTTTTATAATTATTTATATATTATATTATATTTATATACATAGTAGACTCGTAATTTTTTTTTCGTTGCGTCGAGCGTTGAGAGTTGGTTCATGTACCGGTTCCGAATTTTCGAACGTCCTTGCGTACGCTGAGATATTTTGTACTTTGCGTTTCGTAACTTGTACTCTTGTCATTTTTAGACGTTCCTTATCAATAAATTGAACCTTTTTAATTGTATCTTGTACTTTTGAGCTTTTTGGACCTTTGCGTCTTCAATTCGTTGTTTTCGCCTTTTGTCTTCGCACTTATTTAATATAAATGAATATTACATGAAAATGGAACAATTTCAACTGAAATCTTTACATATCGGAGGGATATTGATACTAAATATATGTTCATTTGGAGCACTATCACCCGTATTTCCTCCCTGGTCTATAGAGATCCAACCACCGTATCCTACTTATAACCCAGCTGAAGCATTTTATAACACATACGGTTATGCATTGAACCCCTACTGGTATCAGTATCAACCCTAGTTTATTTTGTTTTATTTATTTTATTTTTGTAATGTTACTACATTTAACACTTATGTTGATATTGTAATAGTTTTTATAATTTTCTAACTTTTATTATTAGATTTTAATAATTTTTGAATGTGGGGTAATATACCAAACTTCAAAAATATGTATATATGTTTGCAGTTTATCTTATCTACACAACAGGGTAAAACAACGCATTTTCAAAGACTGGCATTAAGTTCAGCAAAAGCAACTAATTTTGACGACAAGATGAAAAATAAATGTGATGTAACAACAAGACAGAATGAACAAATGATATGCACCATTTATCATTCAGCAAACAAACGCCAATATGTTTGGAAACTTTGGTAAAATTTGATCATTTTTCTATGCTAATCACCCTCAATAATTTAAATTGTTACTGATTTCTTGCAAATGAGGGCATTGCAAGATCTTAAGTGTAGGAAGGGGTTAAATTCTTTTGGATTTTAAAATTTTTACTTTATACACTTGGTTACCATTAGAAATACTAGTAAAGCAGTAGTTGTATTAGAATCTAGTACTCTCTGATAATAAAGAACAGCCCTAGTCTTATATACTGACTACCCAATTCTAGTAAAATTTTTCAAAATTTTCAATTAAATGAACTCAAAATCATGTTTATACATATTTATGAACGATAAAACTAGGTGTTAACACTGAAATTATTGTTACCTCGGAAAGGACATAAATTGAGAAACAAACCAAAATGTTAGAATTCATTAAAAATGGAATAGAGGAAAATAAAAAGGAAAATAAAAGCCAAGTGTGGGAAAATTTACCAAGTTATTTTAAACATATGTCACATATTTCTGTAACAAATAACTGAAAATACTTTTGCTTTGGACTAAACTAAAAAGTTTTACCCGATTTACTGTAAGAAAGATGGATCTACACGATGAATCAATTCCATCATTAAAAGGAAGTAAAGTCTTCCGAAAAAGAAACGCGCTTCTTGATTTAGGTCATGAAGTTGTCGTCCAGACCAGCTGTAGGTTGACGAAAAATCTAGAAAAGTCATCACTAAAATCAGCAGGAAATCCACTGACCTCAGCATCAAACAGGGTCGCCAAGTGGTCAGACTTATCCTAACCATGAGAGGATCTGTCTTGTAAAATGGGGAGGACGTCGTGCAAATTAGCTTGATAAGACTATGAATCAGATCCCCAGAAAGGATAATCTCTTTAAAGATCAAAAATCAGCTTTTAAGACTGATATTACTCAATCCTAGAGATTGAGCTTAAAGATTGAGAATTACAAACTCATGGAATTCGATGATATCTAAACTCGAGCTTGAACGAGAAAATATTTTGATCAAAAATAAAACCGATTTGTTTTCTGAAAACCCATTTTCAATGCGTTAATCCTAGGAATTCACCTGGAATTCATTAGGTCACCTGAACCAAATCGGGTGTCAACCGTAAGAACGGTGGTTGCATAGCATGGTCAAAGACAGGACCTTGTGCCAGACCGGAAAATTATAAGGGTGAGCTTTACTATTGCTCCTACAAAGGATAGTAATTGCGTCCGACACGTTATAGACCATAATTAAAAGTATGTCAGGGGACATTGCCTTAACAGTTGCTTGTTCAACGCTTTCCTTTACAACCGGACGGTAGTTTACCGAAAGGTAATATACGGGGCAAGTATACTGGACGTGTTGCTTTCCTAATACAAGGTTAGCAAGTGGGTGATACAAAACTACAAGTTTTGAGCTAAAATTTTCAAATCTGAAACCCACCAAACCCACAAAAATATTTTGCAAACACCAGTGAAGGGTTATTCCGGAAAACTTATGTAGGGTAAAAAACTAGATTGAATTTTCAAAAAGATCAAATGTTTTCATAAAGATCCAATTTCCTTAATGGATCTAAATTTTTATAGTCATGTGGGACTGTAAACCACATCGTTACTACCATTGTTTATACCGCCGTATAGAAATCACTGATGTACAAAGTGTAAAGAATAAAGAAGTGATTCTAGTATTTCAAGACTATATTGCTTGAGGACAAGCAACGCTCAAGTTTAGGAATATTTGATAATGCTAAAAATGAACATATATTTCATAGCATTATCCCTCAAGAAAGACAAGCTTTTAGTTGCAATTGTCCTATTTACAAGTGATATTCGTTTAAATAATAAAAGGTGAAGACAAAAGACAGATTCGATGAATTGAAGACGCAAACGACCAAAAAGCTCAAAAGTATAAAATACAATCAAAGAGGTTCCAATTATTGATAAGAAACATCTCAGAATTACAAGAGTACAAGATTCAAAACGCAAAGTACAAGATATTAAATTGTACGCAAGGACGTTCGAAAATCCGGAACCGGGACCAGAGTCAACTCTCAACGCTTGACGCAACGGACTAAAAATTACAAGTTAACTATGTATATAAATATAATATAATATATAATTAATTATATAAATTATATATATATATATTATATTTATATATTAAAACCGTCGGCAAAGAAGATCCAAAAAGGGATGAGCTGTAAAAGCAAACTCCGCGACTTACGGAGTTTGAAGGGAAAAAATACCGCGACTCGCGGAGCCCCAAATTCTGAAAATGCCTATAAAAGCTCGCGCATTCTGAACGTTTAATATATCCTAATTCTATCTATCTCTCTATATACGTAAATATATATATATAATTTATATTTTAATTTTAATTTTAATTTTAATTTCCAATAATAAGGGTATGTTAGCGAATATTGTAAGGGTGTAAGTCGAAATTCTGTCCGTGTAACGCTACGATATTTTTAATCATTGTAAGTTATGTTCAACCTTTTTAATTTAATGTCTCGTAGCTAAGTTATTATTATGCTTATTTAAAGCGAAGTAATCATGATGTTGGGCTAATTACTAAAATTGGGTAATTGGGCTTTGTACCATAACTGGGGTTTGGACAAAAGAACGACACTTGTGGAAATTAGACTATGGGCTATTAATGGGCTTTATATTTGTTTAACTAAATGATAGTTTGTTAATTTTAATATAAAGATTTACAATTGGACGTACCCATAAATAACCATATACACTTGATCGGACACGATGGGCGGGGTATTTATATGTACGAATAATCGTTCATTTAACCGGACATGGGAATGGATTAATAGTCACTAGAATTATTAAAATAGGGGTGAAATTATGTATAAGGACACTTGGCATAATTGATAACAAAGTATTAAAACCTTGGGTTACACTCAGTCGATATCCTGGTGTAATTATTAAACAAAGTATTAAAACCTTGTTACAGTTTATGTCCCCAATTATTTGGAATATTTGACTTCGGGTATAAGGATAATTTGATGAGGATACTCGCAATTTATATTTATGACTGATGGACTGTTATGGACAAAAACCAGACGGACGTATTAAATAATCCAGGACAAAGGACAATTAACCCATGAGCATAAAACTAAAATCAACACGTCAAACATCATGATTACGGAAGTTTAAATAAGCATAATTCTTTTATTTCATATTTAATTTCCTTTATTTTATATTTAATTGCACTTCTAATTATCGTACTTTTATTTATTGTTATTGTATTTAATTGCACTTTTAATTATCGTAATTTTAATTATCGCACTTTTATTTTATCGCACTTTCATTTATCGCAATTTCATTATCGTTATTTACTTTACGCTTTAAATTAAGTCTTGTATTTATTTTTAATATTTTACATTAGGCTTTAACTGCGACTAAAGTTTTAAAATCGACAAACCGGTCATTAAACGGTAAAAACCCCCCTTTTATAATAATAATATTACTTATATATATATTTGTATTTTTATAAATTAAACTAATATAGCGTTAAGCTCCGTTTAAAGATTTTCCCTGTGGAACGAACCGGACTTACTAAAAACTACACTACTGTACGATTAGGTACACTGCCTATAAGTGTTGTAGAAAGTTTTAAGTATATCCACTCGATAAATAAATAAATAACTTGTGTAAAATTGTAGCATATTTAATAGTATTTAGTTGTAAAAATAAAGCTATTTCATATACACCTCGCATAACATCACCCAACCTACTCTAGCTAATGAACTTTTAAGTTAGACCAATTTTAATGGATTTATGACCCATTAAAATGTAAGACAAAAACCCATTAAGATAAGCCAACATACTAGCATATTTGTGTGCCATTACTACAACAAGTTGCATGGGATCCCAACATACAAGCACCACCTTTGTACCACCACTATGCAAAAAGCAAAAGTTGTCCCCTTATCCCCAAAACCTACGGCAACCATGCACACCACCACCACTATAAATGCAAGCCTCATTCTTCATTTAATTCTCATTTCACACACACTTGCTCTCGAATTTTCTCTCTAGTCTTTCTCACACTAAAATTGTAAGTTCTTGAATTTTCTTCTTCTTCTCTTTTTCTTCTTAATCACGACATCATCATCATCTTCATCATGAGATCAAGCTTTTTAGCTTTTTGATCTTGTTATATCTTGTAGATTCAAAATTTGATTTGAATCCTTCAAGAACATGAAAGACTCAAGATTTTTAGCTTTGAATCTTCATTACTTTGTTGGATCTCAGTTTTATAGCTTAAGATCACTTTATTTTGTTAAAAGATTAAAACTTGTGTTTATGATCTTCATGAAACTTGAAGATCTAACTTTTTGCTTGAAAGATCTTCAAGAACATTAAAGATCCAAGGTTTCTAGCTTAGGTTTTCATTAATTTGTTTATATCTAAGCTTTTTAGCTTATGATCTCATTACTTTTATTAGATCTTAGCTTTCTAGCTTATCTCATTAAACTTGTAAAAATCCAAGCTTCCTAGCTTAGGGTTTCTTAACACTTGAGATCTAAGTTATTATTGTAGATCTCACTTACTTGGAACCTTTCTATGATTTTTATGGTGATAAAAATCAAGTCTTCATCATCTCATATGATGAAGATGCATAAACTTGTATCAAAAGGACAAAGGTTGAAGCTTTATTGTGTTTATACAATAAAGAGACAACTTTGATGTTCAAAACTTATAGAAAGTTAGCTTTTACTTTTAGTTGTGTGTTAATAGTTAAAACTTGGTCATAATGATGCTAAATCATCAAAGAGTTGTACACTTGAGGCTTATACACATCAAGGATGAGAACCGTGATAAGCATCAAACGCCAAGAAACCCATCGGAGCACTTGTTTCTGTTTTTCAGGGTTGGATCAGACTCCTGGGGCTTCTGGAAAGTTTATTTCCAGATATTTCAATTCGAGTAGATGACTTTTCATTTAAGACTCACCAAAATCCGATATATGGTTTAGGATTTATAGCCTTCCGAATATCACTACGCCTTCGTAATGACGTGCTGAAATTTCTGACCTACTCGCGCTTGAACCGTCGCCACGGTCAAACGATATTGAGTTAGGATCTGAAAATTGGATAGCGGTAAGAGGACTCACAAATGGAGCCTTGGCCATTGTCCGCACATCATTTCAGTTTGTATAGAGATCGTAGCAGCTATCTGAAGTCAGCCCTTTTTTTCGATCTCTATTCTTGTTTAAAACTTACTTTATCTTTTATTTAAGATGATGATAATGATGATGCTTAGGACTTAACCTACGTACTTTTAAACTTTATGGGACAATTTACTGACTTAGTACCCCTTTGACTTAGGTTGAGGACCTTTTGGATCGACCAACTTACTTGTTTGGACCGACTTACTACTTGCTTACGTTTTTGTATCGACTTTACCGCACATTCACTGTGAGTTTTAGCTCCCTTTTTACTTTAACTATTTTTGGGACTGAGAATACGTACGCTTTTTATGTTTTACATACTATATAATAACCCGTCCTAATCCACCTAGACGAATACATTACATTTGGTTACATCGCGAGGTACTTGACCTCTATATGTTACATTTTACAAACATTGCATTCGTTTTTAAAAGATAAACTTTCATTTCATCGAAAGTTGACAGGCATGCATACCATTTCATAATATATCTAAACTATAAATGACTTGATAATATTCTTGATGAACTCAATGACTCGAATGCAACATCTTTTTGAAATATGTCATGAATGACTCCAAGTAATATCTCTAAGATGAGCAATTGCACAGCGGAAGATTTCTTTCGTACCTGAGAATAAACATGCTTTCAAGTGTCAAACAAAAAGGTTGGTGAGTTCATTAGTTTATCATAAATAATCATTTCATAATTTTAATAGACCACAAGATTTCATATTTTCATTTCTCATAAACATACGTCCCATGCATAGAGACAATAATCATTCATATGGATTGAACACCTGGTAACCGACATTAACAAGATGAATATAAGAATATCCCCTATCATTCCGGGACATCCATCGGACATGATAAAATAACATCGAAGTACTAAAGCATCCGCTACAACGGATGGGGTTTGATAGGCCCAATAGATCTATCTTTAGGATTTGCGTCAATTAGTAGACTGGTTTACTAATTCTTAGGTTACCAAGTAAAAGGGGCATATTCGGCTTCGATCATTCAACCATATAATGTAGTTTCAATTACTTGTGTCTATTTCGTAAAACAGTTATAAAAACAGCGCATGTATTCTCAGTCCCAAAAATATATATTGCAAAAACATTTAAAAAGAGAGTAACGAAACTCACAATACTGTATTTTGTAGTAAAATACATATGACGACAAATACATATGACGACATTGAACATTGCAGGGTTGACCTCGGATTCACGAACCTATATCATTTGTATATATATTAAAACATATTCTTGAAACCGAATAATTCTATTTATTATTATTAATGATATATTTGTTATATTTAATAATTTATAAGTTTCATTATTTACTTATATATTTTCATTTTTATATATAGAAATTTTAATATAGTTAAGTTATGTAATTTAAACATATTTGTGTATATGAAATCTTTATTTTATACTTATAACCTTAACAATATCTTTAAAACCTTTATTTTCATAATCATAATAATTTTAATGATATTGATAATACTAATAATAATAATAATAATAATGATAGTAAGATGTTACTTTTAATAATACTATTAGTTTTAACAAAAACGACAGGTTTGAACATAGTGTTACTTTTAGTAATAATGGTAATAATAATAATACTAATACTTGTAGTAATAATAATTATAATAATTTTACTACTAATGATAATAGTGATAATGATGACACTAATAATAATAATGATATTGTTAAGAATGATATTTATGTTACTACCGATACTTATAATAATAGAAATCTTATTAAAAATGATAAAATTAATAATCATATTACTTAATAATAATACTTTTATTGATAATAATATTAGTAATAACAATAAAAATGATAATAATCATAATCGTAACTAAGGTTATGATAATAATAATAATAATAATAATAATAATAATAATAATAATAATAATAATAATAATAAATGATAACTAATACTTATATTAGTAATAATAATAGTAATAACTAATATTCATAATACTTAGTGATAATAATACTAATAATAATAATTCTAATACTTCATGATAATAATAATAATAATAATAATGATAAGTGTAATAACAAAAATAATAATAATCATAATAAGAATAATAATAATAATAATAATAATAATAATAATAATAATAATAATAATAATAATAATAATAATAATAATAATAATAATAATAATGATAATAATAATAATAATAATAATAAGGAAATACTAATAATAATAATAATAATAATAATAATAATAATAATAATAATAATAATAATAATAATAATTTCTAAAAAGGAAACTACCTTAGAAAAGCCTTTAAAAAGAAAACACACCCAACCGGGCTCGAACCCGAGACCTCTCGTTCCCTTAACACACTGCCTAACCATCCCTCTAATTCAGTTTTCCTGCTTATATCCACAACCCATTTATATTTAACATATTTTCTGTTTTCCTCACTTCATCATCTTCATCACAAGATCAATCGACCAGAGACCATAATTATCATAACCTTGAATCATTTGTTAGATATAGGTGTTCTAATAGAGACATAACGATCTGGTTGTAAATATTTTTGACTAACAGAAAAATAAAACAAAATAAGAACAGCAGAAAAATCAACACGTGAAGAACACCTTAAACTCAATCATCAATTTCAAATTTGAGACCGTTTTAGACTAATATACCTTCTTAAAAAAGGTTATAAATCAATCCTATAAACTTTCTGGATAATCAATTGAACTTAAAACATCCAAACGAATTCAAATTTTACGATGAACAGATAGTTGACTTTTTGAAAATAAAACTTTGACTCCTAAATTCAGGCTCAATGGAAGGAATTGGATCCTGAGATTTTGCAAGTAGTTTTATTGATTGATTCCTAAACAAACTGCATTTAAGGATTTTTAAATGTATTTCGAAATCGAAGTTTTCAATAAATGAAACAAGAACAGGGCCGATACCTGTGTTCTTTGTATATTTCAGTTTAAATTTTGAAAATTTGGGTTAGTTAACTTGATAATTGATAATAGTGATGAAAAGACTTGGTGAGTTAAACAAAAACACTACATAATTCGATTGACTTATAGCAAGGAAAGCCCGACCAGGATAATCAAATAAGAAGAAAGATACAGAAAAATATAATAAAAATAAGAAGAAGAAAACGACGCATAACAAATTTTGTAATTGACTGTATGATCCAATAAGTATGATATGGACTTATAACATAAATCTAGACAGGATATTACATCAGATAAGATCAAAAGATATAACAGATTCCATTTTATTTAGCTTTTTAATTTATTTTTAATTAATATTAATAATTAATATTTATATTAATAATAATAATAATAAATAATATTACTGATTTCCTAATATAATTATCTGTATATATCGCAAATATTATATATATCTGTATATATCATTCTCTATATATGTTTATCTATTATATTTATATATTTATTTTTTTATAGATTATAATTAATATTATTAATAAATATAAATATAACTATAATAGTAGTACTCTTAATATTATATATAATAATAATACAAATTTATAATGATATATTAGTAATAATAATATTACTAATGATAATGATAACAATTATCATAAATGTATAGCAATAATATTGTTATTAACAATAATACCAATTTTACTAATATTATTAATAATAACAATAATAATAATATTAATAATAATAATAATAATAATAATAATAATAATAATAATAATAATAATAATAATAATAATAATATATCCAATCAAATGTATCAAATTTCATTAATAATATTAATAGTACATATATTATTAATACTAGTAATATAATGACTGTAATAATAATATAACAACTATAATTAAACTTGTAATTATATTTTAGTATCTAAATTTTACAATTTATTACATATGCAATGTTTACTAATTATAAAATATATATTTGAATATTTACAGACTTTATATATATATATATATATATATATATATATATATATATATATATATATATATATATATATATATATATATATATATATATATATATATATATATATATATATATATATATATATATATATATATATATATTACAATATCCATATAATACTATTTATACTTAGAATCATATTTAGTTATGTAGATTCATTTTAAATTACACTTAATTATTTTGTATCTTATTTTACATATTTATTTCTAATGTTTATATTTTATAATTTTCTAATTATTATATACACTTTCATTTATATATATATATATATATATATATATATATATATATATATATATATATATATATATATATATATATATATATATATATATATATTTACAGTAATTGTTCATGAATCGTCGGGATTAGTCAAAGGTCAAATGTATTCATGAACACAGTTCAGAGATTTTTGAGACTTTAACATTACAGACTTTGCTTATCGTGTCGAACTTATATAAAGATTAAGTTTAAATTTGGTCAGAAATTTCCGGGTAATCACATACTAGACACGAGTACTTAAACTTTATATATGTGTGGGTGATATAACGGCTCAAATTTTACCCTTAGCTCGGTAACGTTTAACTATTGGTTTATGAACCGGTAGACGCGAATCTTAGATATGGATCCATAGGGTTTGACATCCCCACTCGGGCTAGTCGCGCTAGCATTTAACGGGTGTTTAATACTTCGTCTATTTTAACGCACTCGCCAAGTGTACTTTTAGGGGGTGATATATTATTTTACGTTAAGTTAGTTACCAAGTGCCCACGGTTAAGCATATACTTTTCATACTTTTTTGAATACGAAATCTCGTGGTCTACCTTACATAATTGCTTACAATCAAACTATAGCTCACCAACATTCGTGTTGACTTTTAAGCATGTTTTATTCTCAGGTAACTAAGACGCTTATTTCTTACGCTGTATTAGACTTGCTGTGTTAGACTTCTGATGCATTGTTAGAGATGTCTCAATCATGGAACTTTTTACTTACATTTGTTACTTATGTTTTTTTCGAACTATGGTTTGTAATGACCTAAGCATCACGTACTTTTGATAATTCTTGTTATTCGTAGAAGCACGTTACTTTTGTAAAACATTTGACGTTGGTAAAAACGTTATCTTTTCATGAATGCAAAACTCGTTTTAAAATAGCATATAGTATTATACCGTGTAATGGACCTGTTGTTGATGATCCGTACATGATGGTTTTGGACGGGTCGTCACATTTGGTATCAGAGCATTGGTTGTAGGGAATTAGGCTATATTAGTGTGTTTTGACCGAGTTGATTAGGATTCACTAATAAGACCAATCTACAACCTGATCGTTTACTTGTTTATGTGGAACTACTACATGCTACTGCTTACTATTACTGCTATTTGATGTTGCTGTGTGCTACTTTTGTTCTCACCACTGCATGCTACAACTATCTGCTTTTGATTACAAAATACTACTATAGGATACTGTTATTACCATGCTATGTACTGCTGTAGTTGATCTAGGCTGTTGTAGTTATTTTTCCTGATACATGCTTGCTATATGTCTTACTAACATGGAAAGAGTTATTTTTCCTTGTTCAGATGTCAGACATACCGCCTATTATCATTGACTTGGAGAGTGATTCAGATTTATCTGCAACTTCACCGATTGTTGTTGCTGACTCACCTATTCTATCACCACTACCCTCCGACGACTCTGAGGATTCGTATTCTAGGGATAATATCCACTCACCTGACCTAATCTCTGACAGTGACGAGGATCCCGAGGAGATCCCAGCTTCACCCAGCCCTAGTCTTCCGGGGCCACGGTATCATTCTGATGGTACCGTGATCCCTGGGGTAAACGGGGGCAGTCCATTTCTTAATGAACGTGGACACTGGGTCAGATACACCGCTGACGGACGAGTTGTGCTGGTTCCATCTGGCAGACATCGGATCAAGACCACCGGCCGGACCTATTCTCCTGCACGTGATGCACCTGGACTGCCTTCAGACGACTCAGACAGTTTATCATCTGACGAGACCAGCGAGGAGGATCCCGAGGAGGATTCTGAGGAGGACCCCGAGGAGGAGTCTGTACCGCCACCCTATACCCCGCCGAAGAAGCGTTACCACTACGATGGTACCGTTATTCCTGGGGTAAATGGAGGCAACCCGTTCGTGAATGCACATGGACAGTTGGTTAGGGTCACCGCCCGTAAGTGGGTTGTGCCGTTTCCTCCTGATCCATTTGAGCGTAAGGTCGCCCCTACTGCACCATTTACTTCTAGTGCTACACCTGCACCATCTGCACCACCTGCACCACCTTCCCCACCGGCATCTCCCACCATCAAGGAGCTGATGAGGGAAGTGCGTGCCCTACGTGCCCGGGTAACTGAGCTCGAGGACCACGTGTCCCACATGTTGGACATCATTTATCCTCCATCACCATAGGATTCATGTATTGTGTTGGTTGAATAGTAGATTACTATATTACTATAGCGTATTTAGTTATTGGATAACGAATTTTGACTTGAGTCAAAATTCTTGATTGGAAGATCGATGGCAAACGGAAGAGATCCAAGAGAAATGCCCACCGCATCACAAATCGGGGAAATGGTGACTGCTCGAGTAGCCGCAGCTATGGCGAATGCCAACCCACAAGCTCAACGGGCTAACTAGAACGTTCAGAATAGGTGCACTTACAAGGAATTTCAGAGCTGCAAGCCCCACAATTTTAGTGGAATGGAAAGGCCAGTTGGGCTAACAATATAGTTCGAGAAGATGGAATTGGTGTTTCATGTTAGCAACTGCTCTGACATGAACAGGACTAAGTACGCATCATGCACGCTATCGGATGGCACTCTGACATGGTGGAACACGATCGCCCAGGCTCAAGGAATTGATGAAGTTTATGCAACACCATGGGAAGAGTTCAAGAGGGCTATGATAGAGGAATACTGCCCCAGAACCGAAATTCAGAAGATGGAAGCGGAATTTTGGGAATTGAAGGTCGTAGGAACATACCTTGATGGTTATAATCGGAAATACTTGGAGTTAGCCTTGATGTGCCCCACAATGGTTACTCCTGAGTACAAATGGATGGAGAGGTATCTGTGGGGACTTCCCAAGGACATCCAGGGGAATGTCACTTCTTCAAAACCAGGAACTGTCCTGGAAGCTATGCGCATGGCGCACACTTTGATGGATCAAGTCATCCGTCAAAAGCCAGAAAATGTGCAATCAGAATCTGGAGCAAGTAATGGGAAGCGAAATGGGATGAAAACTAGGGTAAAGGTATTGATCAGAATCCAGTTAAGAGGCATGAGCACTTTAGAGGAAACAATGAGGGGAAAAGTCCTAATCCGAACTACAAAGGTAGCCTTCCTCAGTGCAAGAGATGCTATAAGCATCATACTGGGTACTACAATGTGGTGTGTAAGAAGTGTAAGAGGACTGGACACATCGGCAAGGATTGTAAGATCAACACTTCAGCTGTGAGAGTGAATCCTAATGCGCCAAGGAAGTGCTTTGAATGCGGCCATCAGGGTCACTTCAAGAATGAATTTCCTAACAAGAAGAAGGATAGCGGGCCAGCACGTGGAAGAGTCTTCAACATGAATGCCAGAAATGCCCGCAAGGATCCTGACTTGGTTACTGGTACATTCAATGTTAATAAACTATTAGCTTCTGTCTTGTTTGATACTGGTACCGATAGGAGTTATGTATGTAGACATTTTTTCTCTAAGTTATATTGGTCATTAGTTACTTTGATGAGAGTATTCTTGTTGAGGTGGCCAATGGGAAACTTGAAAAGGTTGACCAAATTGACCGACGAGGCATAATTAACTTAGCTGGTGCGGAGTTTAAGATTGATTTGATACCCATTAAGTTGGGGAGCTTTGACATGATAGTCGGTATGGACTGGCTGTCAAAGGTGAAGGCAGAAGTTATTTGTGGGGAGAAGATTATTCGCATACCTCGCGAAGATGGTGTGCCATTAATAGTTTACGGAGCAAGATGTAGCCCAAAGTTGAACCTTATTAGTTGCATGAAGGCACAAAAGGTCATGAAAAAGGGGCGTTTTGCTATCTTGGCACATGTGAAGAGATTGGAAACTAAGGAAAAGAGCGTGAGGGATGTGCCGATTGTAAGTGAATTTCCCGAAGTCTTTCCAGAAGAATTACCGGGATTACCCCCGCCGCGATCAGTGGAGTTTCAGATCGATCTAGTGCCAGGAGCTGCACCTGTAGCTCGCGCACCTTATCGACTTACACCTTCTGAACTGCAAGAGTTGCAGAGTCAACTACAAGAATTGCTAGACCGTGGATTTATCCAACCAAGTTCTTCGCCTTGGGGCGCTCCATTTTGTTCGTAAAGAAGAAGGATAGATCTTTCCATATGTGTATCGACTATCGCGAACTAAACAAGTTGACAAACAAGAACCGGTATCCCCTTCCCAGGATTGACGATCTATTCGATCAACTGCAAGGATCAAGCGTTTACTCTAAGATTGATTTGCGGTCAGGTTATCACCAGTTGAGGTTGAAGGCTTGTAACAACCCAACCCTTTATCCAACAAAAAAAGCAAGATAAAAAAAAATTCTTTGTTCAGCTATTGGCGCGGCACGCCAAGACCCCGCGCGGCGCGCTGAAGGGCCTGGACAGGCTGCTGTCCCAAAAAGTCAAATACGCGAAAATGTTTGACTGTTTCCCGACACAATTAGACAAAACGCTTTCAACCACAAATTCATATATGTAAAACTAACACGTTCCATTAATAAAAAGGGTTTTACGACACCGGGCCCACATATGCCCAAATTACCCCTTTAAGTACAAAATACAAGTTTTCGACCACAAGACTTTTAATACAAAACAAAGCCGAGCATGGCGATTGGGGATACGCTACCCAATCCTAATCAATCCAAAAGCGAGCCTTCTAAAGCAACTACGCAAGTCTATTAGTCTCCGCTTACCCGAGCCACCGCATCCATGCAAATCTATAAAAAAAAAATGTAAACAACGAGAGGGTAAGCTAACGCTTAGTGAGTGAAAATATACTACATACATATATATGCATAAAATGGACACGCTACACAAATAATCAAATACCGTATACCAGAGCATCCAAGCATAAAGGCAAGCTAAGCTAAGCATACCGTATAATCACTAAGCAACAAGCTAGTAACAACAACCATAAAGTAAGTCACCAACGACGATGTGAACAACGCCAATAAGCTACACCCGGAGGGTTAGCTACATCACAACAATACATTAATATATATATAACAGAGCGTAAAACCGCCCAAGGTTAACCAATCGTACAAAGGAATGGTACTCGAATTTCCCATCGGTGTTCATAACAACCGTTAGTGTACAACACATATATCACTAATCCTTGGACAACACATATCCGTTCATGAAACCGTTAGCGTACAACGCATATATCACTAACTTGGACAACACATATCCATTCATAAAACCGTTAGCGTACAACACATATATCACTAACTTGGACAACACATATCCATTCATAAAGTCGTTAGCGTACAACACATATATCACTAACTTGGACAACATATATCCATTCGTAAATCCGTTAGCATACATTACATATATCACTAACTTGGACAACACATATCCATTCGTAAAGCCGTTAGCGTACAACACATATATCACTAACTTGGACAACACATATCCATTCGTAAAGCCGTTAGCGTACAACACATATATCACTAACTTGGACAACACATATCCATTCATAAAAATAAACACCTCACAATTCAATATCAACCCTTCGCCATTGAGGTTATCCAATTCACAATCACGTGTGATAATGTGCACACAAAACGTGTACCTCGCCAAAGGTGGTAAACCAAAATGCACATTCGTGCTAATTGGACCTATACACAAGTCCATCAAATCCACCTATATGTGAAGTGAGCTCTATAACCGAGAACCAATTCACCCGACCCGCACCCATCCTACACATACATATGCACATAAGATATTAACACTCACCTTGTCGCCTTGAAGAATGCCACCGAATAATCCGCAATCGCTGATGGAATGTACCTATTCCATTTATCACATAACAAGTAACACAATTAGGGTGGATATACAAATCAACCAAAATTGACAACTAGTGCAATTTCGACCCAAATGCACTTCCAAGCACAAACCGCGCCCAAACTAACCAAAAATCACTAACACAAGTGAGAATGATCCTAATATGCCAATCAAACCCAATCATAGGTGTTAAACACCTATCTTGCCAAAAAAGACACTTAAACCCTAATTTGATCCATAAGAAGTCAATATCACGCCATTAGCAAGTTTTGACATCGAAACATATTTAACTCGGTTCTTGTAAGACCCTAATAATTATCTTACTTACTTGTGTATTATGGTGTTCAAGGGTGTGGGTTTTATTGTATATAAATTAAAATGCAAAAGAAACTGTTTCAGTAGGATCACGCGCCGCGCGGGTTTGGGGCGCGCCGCGCCATTTGGCACTGACAAAATCCTTTGTTTTAAATTGGTTTAAATGAAGGGTATTTGGGTAATTTCACTTGGGGCCGGATTTGTGAGCCACATTAGCTGGTTTGGATCAGTTTTGGATCATTTTCACATCCATTCATCACTCCCAACTATCTAGAGAGAGAGAGAGATTCTAGAGAGAGATTTAGGGTTTTGGTGAAGAAGGAGGCCGAATTGATCAAAATCTCGAGTTCTAAAGTTGTTCCTTTCGTTCCTAGCTACGATGTGGTGGTATTGGTAAGCTCAAACTCTGAATTTCATCTATTTGATTTGATATTCAAGTTAGGGTTTGAGTTAGTTTGATGAAAAACCCTTTTAGATGATGAAATGGGTTTAGTGATGCTAGTAATTGGGTTTATTGTTAATTGTTGGTGGATTTTGGGTTGGTGAACTAATTGGCCATGTTTAGGGCTTGAAATTGAGTTTAATCACTTAAGTTAGTGATTATGGAAGTATTGAAACCCATTTAAGGTTATTTGGTTGACTAATTGTGACTTTGGGTCAAATTAGGGTTTGGTGGTGATTATGACCCATTTGGTGATTTAATGAGGTTTATAAACTTGAAATCGATTAAGTTGAAGTATAAAACCAAGTTAAAAGTGTTTTGGTGTCAAAACTTGTAAATGGTGAGATTTTGACCTTATGGGTCAAAATTAGGGTTTAAGTGTCAAAATGGGTATGACACGTGTTCAACACTTGAGTTCAGGTTTAATTGGCGTATTAGGACCATTCTCACTTGTGTTAGTGATTATTGGTTAGTTTTGGGCACGGTTTGTGCTTGGAAGTGCTTTTGGGTCGAAATTGCACTAAGTGACGAATTGGGTTGATTTGTAAATCCACTCTAAGTGTATTGTTGTAATTGTGATAATGGAATAGGTACTTTCCATTGGCGAGTTGCGGATTACTTGGAAGCATTCTTCAAGACTTCAAGGTAAGTGATAATATCCTATGTGCATATGTATGTGTAGGATGGGTGCGGGTCGGGTGAAGTGGTTCTCGGTTATAGAGCTCACTTCACATATAGGTGGATTTGATAGACTTGCGTTTATATCCAATTGGCACGGTTGTGCATTTTGGTTGACCACCTTTGGCGAGGTACACGTTTTGTGTATACACTATCACACGTGGTTGTGATGTGGATGATATAACCCCAATGGCGAAGGGTTTTGAGTTGGAGAAGTGAATCGCGTGTAGTTTGGATTCACGATGAGGCGTGTAGTTCGGTCATCTTATCTAAATGAATCTCGTGTAGTTCGGATTCATGGTGACTCGTGTAGTTCGGTCATCTTATTGAGGTAGTAATCTCGTGTGGTTTCGGATTACTAAGGCTCGTGTAGTTCGGCCAACCTCGATGTTGTGAAGATAGTAATCTCGTGTGGTTTCGGATTACTAAGGCTCGTGTAGTTCGGCCAATCTTCATTATGGTATTTGGTTCTCGGTATTGGGTTAAGGTGTTAACCTTGTTCGTTTATATTGTTATATATTAATGTATTGTTGTGTTGTAGCTAACCCTCCGGGTGTAGCTATTTGGCGTTGTTCACATCGTCGTTGGTGAACTTATATTGTTGTTGTATCTTTAGCTCGTTGCTTAGGGATCGTACGGTATGCTTAGTGTAGTGCCTTATATATGGATGCCTCGGTATGCGGTATTTGTTATTTTGTGGCGTGTCCATTTTATACATATATATGTATGTAGTATATTATCATTCACTAAGCGTTAGCTTACCCTCTCGTTGTTGACTCTTTTTATAGATTGCATGCGGATGGTGGCTTGGGTAAGCGCGAGGATTAGAGGACTTGCATAGTTTGCGTAGAAGGCTTGCTTTTGGATTTATTAGGATTGGGTAGCGTATCCCCAATCGCCATGCTCGGCTTTGTTTTGTATTAAAAGTCGTATGGTCGAAAATTGTATTTTGATACTTAAAGGGTAATTTGGGTCGATGTGGGCCCCTCTTCGTAAACATAATTTTATTAATAGAACGTGCTAGTTTTTATATATGGAACATGGGGTTAAAAGCATTACGCCTAAATATGTCGGGAACTAGTCAAACATTTTCGCATTTAAAGACTTTCCGTACAGTCAGGTTTGGCGCGCCGCGCCAGGTGGCAGTTCAGCAATTTTTTTTTATTTTTTTGTAAATTTTACACGGTTTAATCGCGGGTTGGTTTGGGTTGTTACAAGTGGTATCAGAGCATGGTCTAAGGGATTTAGGTTACTTGAGATAGGTGCCTAGACTTAGACTTGTGTGTGCTTAAATTGTTGCGGGACTTGTAGGATTACGGGTCGGAATGGGTTTGGTTAGTGCCTTGGCTATAGGTTGACTAACGTTTATATTAGTAATGCGGATATTATTAATATGTTGTTGTGTTGTGATAATAATTCTCGCGTGTGTTTGTACCGCGTAGAATTTTGGTTGTGTTTGTGTATATCATCGAGCGAGACGGTCATTGTACTAACGAGTCGATGCAGCATGTGTGCGTAATAAGAACTTGCAAACCTTATTACGGGTGCAAATCGTGTCTAACAAGTGATGTACGATGAGTGTTTAGCAAGATGGGGCTGTGTCGCGCGTACGGTTTTACACGTTCGTGGACTAATCGTTTTGCATTCTTTAGAATGACAACGCGAAACGAGACCGAGGCGAATGACGCGGAGTTTAACACTAGGGTTGCGGCCGCGGTTGCGGAGCAAATGGGTGAGTTAGAAGAAAGAATGAAAAGGAGGTATTCCGAACTTCATAGTGGTGAAATGGAGCGTTATCTTAAGAGCTTCATGAGGACTAAACCCCCGATGTATGACGGAAAGCCGGATCCTTTGGTAAGCACAACTTGGATTTTGGACGTCGAAGGGTGTTTCCGTACTATTGATTGCCCTCCCGAGAGAAAGACGAGACTCGCTACGAGTTTGTTGCGGGGTAGGGCAAGGGATTGGTTGGATGGTAAGATTGATCTTGTCGGTGGCGAGACGTTTATGGCTTTATCGTGGGACGACTTTAAGGAGGAATTCTTCGAGGAGTTCCGAACTTCGACCAATTTGTGGGAATTGCGTAATGAGTTGAGAAATTTGCGACAAGGATCCATGGATTTGAGTACTCTCAAGACGACCTTTATGACGAAGGCTCGTTTTTGTCCGGAGTATTTGGGGAATGATCGTTTGTTAATGGGGGATTTCTATCAGACCTTGAATGATGACTTGAAAAGTAGCCGGGGTCAAGCGAAATCGTTTTCGGAATTATTCAACTTGGCTAGAGGTTTCGAGTCGTATTCACGATCGAAAAAGGGTAAACCTTCAAGTGAGCGAAGGGTCGTTTCTTATGATGCTCCGAGTAAGAGGGCTAAGGGTCCGAGTGTGAGCACGGGTGGTACGCGAACGGGTATGTCGGATTCTAGTGCGGTTAGATGTTACAATTGTGGCGTGAGGGGTCACAAGTCTTGGGAATGTTCGGTACCAAAGGGTGATGGTATGGTGTGCTTCAATCCAAAAAGAAGGACATCGTAAGTCGGAATGTCCTAAGTTAGCGGGGACGGGTGCGGCCAGGAGACGTTAAGGTACATTTAATTTTGATAAATATGTCTTTTGATTATTTATTAAATGCCGTTTGAGTTTGAGTTGCGTGCCTTTGTTGTGCATGTTATGCTATGGGTGACGTTCCTAATGGAAGTACCCTATGTTGATGTTTGATTGACAGGCGAAGGGCGTAAGACTTGGCATAACAAAGCATTCCTTAGTATTTGGAAAATGTCTCTACCAAGCCATGGAAATGAGTTTTGGTGTTCGGATGTTAGAGCATGTTCGCTCTCGTGTTGAAGTTGATGAACCATGAGGTTCGACGGGTGGGATGTAACCTGAGAAATCGAGTGTTTTGGATCTCGATGTATGTTGGTAAAGGATTCTACGTGACGCGACAATAGGTGCCTCTTTTATACCTACTAGCGTGGTGTTCGACTCCGATTGTGTTGCGGTACACTTTTCGTACAAAGTGTTTAAGGGTTGGTTAAAATCCTTCGTGTGCTCAAGGTTGGAGTAAGATGTGGTAATGGGTCGTGTGAGCCCAAATTGTTGGTAAAGTCTACCTGTGGTAGCATTGTACGGTTGTACGAGTTGTGGATATGGAACGTGGTTCTAAGTGGGGGAGCTACACTCCCGTACGAGGAAGTTTTAGTGTGAGATTTCGGATGATGCTATTGGTAGATCCGGAAAATGTTGTCGATACCTGGTTGGGTCGATTTGTGGTAGAGTACAATTTCGGATAAATTGTACTTATGATTTTGGATTTGAATTATCATCAAGGTGGTAATGTGGTAAATCTCGTTGAGGGATAATGGACATGTTTGGCGAGCAAGGTGAAATCCTCCGGTTAAGGGAGGTGTGTGTCGGGTTCTCTTGTGGAGAATTATTGTTTGGTACCTATGTTTGGTATAGGTGGTTCTTGCTCGATTATGGTATGGTTGTTTGATGAAGCATGCTCTTCGGGTCCGCTGACTTCATCCGGTGTTGTGATTGGTGGAGCATGACCTTCGGGGTCCGCTGACTTCATCATGAGCGTGATGTTATATCGGTGAAGCATGATCTTCGGGTCCGCTGACTTCATCCGGTGTTGTGATTGGTGGAGCATGACCTTCGGGGTCCGCTGACTTCATCAAGGGAGTAGTGTTATGTCGGTATGGTGTAACACTATCGGGAAATGCGAGTACCGGTGGGAAATGCGAGTACCATTCCTGTGTTGAGATTGTGGATCGCGTGTGTTTTCGGATTCAAGATGACGCGTGTAGTTCGGTCATCTTATTGGAATGAATCTCGTGTACTTCGGATTCATGGTGACTCGTGTAGTTCGGTCATCTTATTGAGGTAGTAATCTCGTGTGGTTTCAGATTACTAAGGCTCGTGTAGTTCGGCCAACCTCGATGTTGTGGAAGTGAATCTCGTGTAGTTCGGATTCACAAATGACTCGTGTGGTTTCGGTCATTGTATTGAGGAGTGAGTCTCGTGTAGTTCGGATTCACAATTGACTCGTGTAGTTCGGTCATTCCTCCGGGATAGTGACTCTCGTGTAGTTCGGATTCACTATGGCGCGTGTAGTTCGGCCATTCTCGATTGTTGTTATGGTGAAGGTAGTGAGTCGCGTGTAGTTCGGATTCACTAGGGCGCGTGTGTTTTCGGCCAGCCTTCGTGTCGTGTGATCTATTGGTTGTTTGATACACCAATGGTAGTGTCGTAAGGACCATGTTGCGGGAACTATCGGTCGTTTTATACGTCGATGGTGGGGTTGTGAGGACCATGTTGTGGGATTAGTGAGGCGATAGCCGTGTTTCGCTCACATGTTTGTTACGGGTGTGACGATGGTTGATTTCGTACACCTTGGGTTTTGCGTTTCCATAGTCATTTTAGGCGCTATCGGTTCTAGCCATTGGATTATGATGTTACGGTGGGTGCGTATTGGTCGTATGGCGCACTACAAAGGATGTTTAGTGATTGGTGTAATCCGTAAGGGATCGTTTGGTTCGGTCTTCATCGTTTCGGATTGTTGACTTTAGGATTTAAACTTGGTTGCTTTTAGCATTGTACTTGGTAACGTTACGCTAGAGGGTTGATATCTCAGTTCGAGATTGATTGAGTTTCCCGATGTGAGGGATTGAGCATGGTTTTAGTGCTCGGATTGTGATTTGTTAAATCGCGTGTGACGATTTTGGTTGTTAGAGGTGATTCATTGGGAAGAGTTGCCTAGGAAAGTCGGATTGGGACGTATGTTTGAGGACCGTGGAGTGTGGTCCGTTTGGTTAAGTGACGAGGATCACGAGGACGTGATCGAGTTTAAGTGGGGGAGAGTTGTAAGACCCGAATAATTATCTTACTTACTTGTGTATTATGGTGTTCAAGGGTGTGGGTTTTATTGTATATAAATTAAAATGCAAAAGAAACTGTTTCAGTAGGATCGCGCGCAACGCGGGTTTGGGGCGCGCCGCGCCATTTGGCGCTGACAGAATCCTTTGTTTTAAATTGGTTTAAATGAAGGGTATTTGGGTAATTTCACTTGGGGCCGGATTTGTGAGCCACATTAGCTGGTTTGGATCAGTTTTGGATCATTTTCACATCCATTCATCACTCCCAACTATCTAGAGAGAGAGAGATTCTAGAGAGAGATTTAGGGTTTTGGTGAAGAAGGAGGCCGAATTGATCAAAAGCTCGAGTTCTAAAGTTGTTCCTTTCGTTCCTAGCTACGTTGTGGTGGTATTGGTAAGCTCAAACTCCGAATTTCATCTATTTGATTTGATATTCAAGTTAGGGTTTGAGTTAGTTTGATGAAAAACCCTTTTAGATGATGAAATGGGTTTAGTGATGCTAGTAATTGGGTTTATTGTTAATTGTTGGTGGATTTTGGGTTGGTGAACTAATTGGCCAGGTTTAGGACTTGAAATTGAGTTTAATCACTTAAGTTAGTGATTATGGAAGTATTGAAACCCATTTAAGGTTATTTGGTTGACTAATTGTGACTTTGGGTCAAATTAGGGTTTGGTGGTGATTATGACCCATTTGGCGATTTAATGAGTTTTATAAACTTGAAATGGATTAAGTTGAAGTATAAAACCAAGTTAAAAGTGTTTTGGTGTCAAAACTTGTAAATGGTGAGATTTTGACCTTATGGGTCAAAATTAGGGTTTAAGTGTCAAAATGGGTATGACACGTGTTCAACACTTGAGTTCGGGTTTAATTGGCGTATTAGGACCATTCTCACTTGTGTTAGTGATTATTGGTTAGTTTTGGGCACGGTTTGTGCTTGGAAGTGCATTTGGATCGAAATTGCACTAAGTGACGAATTGGGTTGATTTGTAAATCCACTCTAAGTGTATTGTTGTAATTGTGATAATGGAATAGGTACTTTCCATTGGCGAGTTGCGGATTACTTGGAAGCATTCTTCAAGACTTCAAGGTGAGTGATAATATCCTATGTGCATATGTATGTGTAGGATGGGTGCGGGTCGGGTGAAGTGGTTCTCGGTTATAGAGCTCACTTCACATATAGGTGGATTTGATAGACTTGCGTTTATATCCAATTGGCACGGTTGTGCGTTTTGGTTGACCACCTTTGGCGAGGTACACGTTTTGTGTGTACACTATCACACGTGATTGTGATGTGGATGATATAACCCCAATGGCGAAGGGTTTTGAGTTGGAGAAGTGAATCGCGTGTAGTTCGGATTCACGATGAGGCGTGTAGTTCGGTCATCTTATGTAAATGAATCTCGTGTAGTTCGGATTCATGGTGACTCGTGTAGTTCGGTCATCTTATTGAGGTAGTAATCTCGTGTGGTTTCGGATTACTAAGGCTCGTGTAGTTCGGCCAACCTCGATGTTGTGAAGATAGTAATCTCGTGTGGTTTCGGATTACTATGGCTCGTGTAGTTCGGCCAATCTTCATTGTGGTATTTGGTTCTCGGTATTGGGTTAAGGTGTTAACCTTGTTCGTTTATATTGTTATATATTAATGTATTGTTGTGTTATAGCTAACCCTCCGGGTGTAGCTATTTGGCGTTGTTCACATCGTCGTTGGTGAACTTATATTGTTGTTGTATCTTTAGCTCGTTGCTTAGGGATCGTACGGTATGCTTAGTGTAGTGCCTTATATATGGATGCCTCGGTATGCGGTATTTGTTATTTTGTGGCGTGTCCATTTTATACATATATATGTATGTAGTATATTATCATTCACTAAGCGTTAGCTTACCCTCTCGTTGTTGACTCTTTTTATAGATTGCATGCGGATGGTGGCTTGGGTAAGCGCGAGGATTAGAGGACTTGCATAGTTTGCGTAGAAGGCTTGCTTTTGGATTTATTAGGATTGGGTAGCGTATCCCCAATCGCCATGCTCGGCTTTGTTTTGTATTAAAAGTCGTATGGTCAAAAATTATATTTTGATACTTAAAGGGTAATTTGGGTCGATGTGGGCCCCGCTTCATAAACATAATTTTATTAATAGAACGTGCTAGTTTTTATATATGGAACATGGGGTTAAAAGCGTTACGCCTAAATATGTCGGGAACTAGTCAAACATTTTCGCATTTAAAGACTTTCCGGACAGTCAGGTTTGGCGCGCCGCGCGGCCTATATGGCGCGCCGCGCCAGGTGGCAGTTCAGCAAATTTTTTTTATTTTTTTGTAAATTTTACACGGTTTAATCGCGGGTTGGTTTGGGTTGTTACAGTTCTATGCTTCAACTTAATCCATTTTAAGTTTATAAACCTTAACGAATCGTGTAACGACCCGACTTTTTCGACTAGCTTTTATGCTTTGTATTTTTACGAAACTGAGTATTTGTGCGTACTGCGTTGCTTTATCCTTCGGAAACTTGATATACGTGTTTTATATTCGTATGTACCTTAAAACGTGCCTTAGTGTATGTGGAATGCTTAACTTGTAACATCCCAGGTAAACGTTCCCCGTAGCATGATATTGTCCTCTTTGCCCGTAGGCACACGGATTTTTCTTGGCAACCACACACGATGAGCACTTTCCCAGGAGGTCATTCATCCTGGTAGTGCATTCGCCTGAGCACGCTTAACTGCAGAGTTCTCATGAGATCTGCTGCGCTTGTGGTCCCAAAACGCGTCATGCTAGGAAAGGTCTCCACACCCTTATAAGGCATGATTCGTTCCCCTCTCCAACCGATGTGGGACGGATGTAACATGGATGTTACATAACTTTTCCATTGGATGCTTTATAACCGTTAGTGTTACTTGCCGTTACGAATAAATCGCGGACTGCGCACACGTTTGACTTTTGTCGGAACCGAAAAATTTTGGACTGCGAAATATTAATTATTATTTTATAATAATAATTACTTGGGCCTTTGGATGCTTAATTTTATTTATTTAATTGCTAAAGCCCAATAGTTAGTCTTGTTGGACTTTCTACCTTGTTGGGCTCAAGCCCACCCTACTCTAGCTAGTGACCCAATTAATTAGCCCAAGCATAATTACTAGTGGCCCATAATAATAAATAAATAATAAATAAATTAATTAGTGAGTCATACTAACATAATGGTTAAGGTTTATCTAATTGTCACATGGGATTCTAGCAAAAGGACACACTTTAGATACCATTAGCCAAAAAGTAAAGTTTTGTCTCCCCCTCCCCTCCCTCAAAATTTCGGCCACCAAGGAGGCCTCATGGCCACCTCATCAATCCATGTGAATCTCTAATGCTTATAAATACTAGCCTTTAGTCTCTCATTTCAACGCTTGATCATTTTGATTTTTCACACACTTGTTCTTTCTTTCTTTCCATACTTGTAAGTTTTCTTTTTCTTCCTCTTTTCCTTCAATATTTTCGTGTATCATCATCATTCATCTATGGAGATCAAGTTCCTTTTAGCTTGATCTTACTTATATCTTGTTGATTCAAGCATGAATCTTTCAAGAACAACAAAGATTCAAGCTTTCTAGCTTGAATCTTCATATCTTTTGTAGATCTACTTCTTTTATACTTTAATCTTTCTATTTTGTAATAAATATTCAAACTTTTGTTTGTAATCTTCATGCATCTTCAAGATCCAAGCTTTATGCTTCAAGATCTTCAAGAACAAACAAGATGCAAGCTTTCAAGCTTGAATCTTCATATCTTTTAGTTAGATCTAAGTTCTTTTTACTTTGATATTGTTATTTTGTTAAAAAGATTCAAACTTGTGTTTGTTATCTTCATATATCTTAAAGATCCAAGCTTTATGCTTCAAGATCTTCAAGAACATCAAAGGTTCAAGCTTTCTAGCTTTGCAACCTTGTAACTTGTGTGAAATGGATCCAAGCTCTCTATCTTAGGGTTCCATCACCTCTCTAGACTTGGATTGTGCTTATACTTGTTGAATTAATGTAAAGTTTGTAACTTTAGTTGTTATTGTGAATTGAAATTGTGTTAAGACTAAGGATATGATGTAACCTTGGTTCATCATCCATCTAAGAATCATGAATGAGTTGTATTCTTACTTGGTCTTAACATATTGTGTATTGATGGTGAATCTTGGTCAAAAGTGATGCTAAACCATAAACGAGTTGTACACTTGAAGCTACAAGCATCAACGATGAGAACCGTGATGAGCATCAACCACCAAGAACCCCACCGGAGCACTTACCTACTGTTTTTCGTATCTGATCAGGCCACCTGGGCGACTGGAAAGTATATTTTCGGTTAGTTCGGTTCGAGTAGATGATTTTCCGTTTAGGCCTCGTCTTAATCCGAGTTACGGTTTAGGATTTATGGCCCTCCGAGAGTCACTACACCCTATTAACGTTGTGCTGAAATTTCTGACCTACTCGCACTTAAACCGTCGCCACGGTCAAACGAAGACGAGTTAGGTTCTGAAAATTGGTCAGCTGTTAGGGGACTCACATACGGAGCCATAGCCACTGACTATGTGTCTTTTCTATTTACGTAGATGTCGTAGCAGCTAACCGAAGTCAGCCTATTGTTTCGATCTCTATTCTTGTCGAACTTACTTAGCTTTTTTGATGATGAATGATGATGATGATGACACTTAAACTTATTTTATGCACTATTAGAATTTATAAAGACAACCTACTGACCTAGTAACCCTTGATTTAGTTTGACGACCTTTCGAACCGACTTACTACTTGAGTACTTTCCTTACCAACTTTACCGCTTTTATCACTGTGAGTTATAGCATCCCTTTTTACCACTTTTACTATTTTTGGGACTGAGAATACATGCGCTTTTTACGTTTTACATGTTAGGCACGAGTACTTAAACTTTATATGTGTGTGGGTTATACAACGGCATAAACATTCCCCTTAGCACGGTAACGTTTAGTCATTTGTTTTTGAACCGGTGAACGCGAATCTTAGATATGGATCCATAGGGTTTGACATCCCCACTCGGGCTAGTCTCGCTAGCATTTAACGGGTGTTTAATACTTTGTGAACATACGCACTCGCCAAGTGTACTTTCAGGGGGTTATAAACGTTAAGTCTAGTTACCGGGTGCCCACGGTTATACATATACTTTATCTTACTGATTTGAATTACTGATTTGAAACGCTTGTTTAAAGCACTGAAATCTCGTGACCTACTTTACATTACTGATTACAAACAAACTATAGCTCACCAACATTCGTGTTGACTTTTTAAGCATGTATTTCTCAGGTGCTTAGACGTTGTTGCTTCCGCTGTTAGACTTGCTGTTAGACTTGCTGTTAGACTTGCTGTTATAGACTTGCTGTTATGGACCTACTCGAGATAATTTGAAACGCGTATTAACGAAAGATGTTATAAATATATAACGGACTTTAAAATAGTTAAACGGAAAGTAACCGGAAAAAGGCGGGATGTTACGTTACCTACTCCTTAAAAGAAATTTCGTCCCGAAATTTAAGTAGGCGTAGTAGTCGTTGTTTCTTCCTCGAGATCTTGCGTTTCCGAATTCACGAATAGATGAGGATACTTCCTTTCCGAATTCATGAATTCACGAATAGATGAGGGTCCCCTTTTGGCATTCCAACGGACCTTGACAATTGGAATTCGGCTTTGTTTTAACATTTTGACGGAGGTGTCCACAATTTCAACCGGTTCCTCCACAAAATGAAGTTTGTCATCGATAGTAAGCTCCTCGAGATGGATGACGAGTTCGGGTTCGGCTAAACACTTTTTCAAGTTAGATACATGGAAAGTAGGATGAACGGAACTCAGTTGAGGCGGAAGATCTAAACGATAAGCAACGGTTCCAACACGCTCCAAGATTTCGAAAGGACCAATATACCGCGGATTTAGCTTCCCGTGTTTCCCAAAGCGGATTACACCTTTCCAAGGTGCGACTTTTAACATTACTCGGTCACTGACTTGAAATTCGAGGTCGTTGCGTCGTTTGTCGGTATAACTCTTTTGACGACTCCGGGCCGTCCGAAGCCTATCTCGGATTTGTACGATCTTCTCGGTGGTTTCGTGAATGAGTTCGGGACTGGTGATTTGTTTGTCACCTACCTCGGCCCAACAAAGAGGTGAACGACATTTTCAGCCATATATCACTTCAAAAGGTGCGGCTTTAATACTCGCGTGATAACTATTATTGTAAGAGAACTCGGCGAGAGGTAAGTGCTTGTCCCAAGCTTTTTCGAAATCAACCACGCAAGCTCGTAGCTTGTCTTCCAAGGTTTAAATTGTGTGTTCGCTTTGTCCGTCGGTTTGTGGATGATATGTGGTGCTCATGTCTAAACGCGTTCCCAATGCTACTTGCAAAGTACGCCAAAATCTAGAAACAAAACGGCCATCTCGGTCGGAGATAATTGATAAGGGTACACCGTGTCGGGCTACGATTTCTTTGATGTAGAGTTGTGCGAGTTTCTCCATGTTGTCGGTTTCCTTCATGGCTAGGAAGTGCGCGGATTTGGTGAGTCGGTCAACAATGACCCAAATAGTATCATAACCGCCAACCGTCTTTAATAGTTTGGTGATAAAATCCATCGTTATCCTTTCCCATTTCCATTGCGGGATTTCGGGTTGTTGAAGTAGTCCGGATGGTCTTTGATGTTCGGCTTTGACTTTGGAGCAAGTTAGGCACTTTCTAACATAAGTAGCGATGTCCCTTTTAATGTTCGGCCACCAATATTGTTCTTTGAGGTCGTGGTACATCTTATTGGCTCCGGGGTGAATCGAATACCTTGACTTATGGGCTTCATCTAAAATAAGGCTTCGCAAGTCCCCATAACTAGGTACCCAAATTCTTCCGGCGAAATATCGGAGTCCGGTTTCTTTAACTTCGAATCGAGAGGTGAGGACGTTCAAGTGTTCGAGAGAGATGTTTTCGTCCTTGAGAGCCTCATCTTGGGCTACCCGAATTTGGCTATTAAGGTTTGTGTAGATGGTGATGTTTAAGGCTCGGACACGAAGAGGCACCGCTCTTTTTTTTCGACTTAAGGCATCGGCTACTACGTTTGCCTTCCCGGGATGGTAACGAAGCTCGCAATCGTAATCGTTCAAAGTTTCAATCCACCGTCGTTGTCTCATGTTTAGTTGCTTTTGATCGAAGATGTGTTGAAGGCTTTTGTGATCGGTGAAGATAGTACTCCTGGTTCCATAAAGATAGTGTCTCCACATTTTAAGTGCAAAGACAACGGCTCCAAGTTCGAGATCATGAGTCGTGTAATTCCGTTCATGAATTTTTAGTTGTCGAGAGGCATAAGCAATGACTTTCTTCCGTTGCATCAATACACACCCAAAACCATGTTTCGAGGCATCGCAATATACAACAAAATCATCATTGCCTTCGGGAAGTGACAAGATAGGAGCGGTGATTAGCTTTGTCTTCAAGATTTGAAACGCGGATTCTTGCTCGGTCGCCCAAATGAATTTCTTTCCCTTGTGAGTTAATGCGGTTAGAGGACGTGCAACCAAAGAGAAGTTTTCGATGAATCTACGATAGTACCCGGCGAGACCCAAGAATTGACGAATGTGAGTAGGAGTAGTAGGAGTCTCCCATTTATTAATGGCTTCGATTTTCGTTGGATCGACTTTAATACCTTGGTCACTTACAACATGACCAAGAAATTGAACTTCCTTTAACCAAAATTCACACTTGGAGAATTTGGCATAGAGTTGTTCTTGTCTTAAAAGTTCAAGCACAAGTCGGAGGTGTTCCTCGTGTTCTTCTTCACTTTTTGAATAGACTAAAATATCATCGATGAACACGATAACGAATTTGTCAAGATACGGTTTGCACACGCGGTTCATAAGATCCATGAACACCGCCGGTGCGTTAGTGAGACCAAATGGCATTACGAGAAATTCATAACTACCATAACGAGTTCGGAAAGCGGTTTTGGAGACATCTTCCCCCTTAACCCTTAATTGATGATAACCCGAGCGGAGATCGATTTTTGAATATACACAAGACCCTTGTAATTGATCAAAGAGGTCATCGATGCGAGGAAGAGGATATCGGTTCCTAACCGTCAATTTGTTTAGTTGACGATAATCAATGCACATTCGTATGGATCCGTCTTTCTTTTTAACAAACAAAATCGGAGCGCCCCATGGTGAATGGCTAGGTTGGATAAAACCACGGTCAAGTAGTTCTTGGATTTGACTTTGCAATTCTTGCATTTCGGATGGAGCAAGTCTATACGGTGCACGTGCTACGGGTGCGGCTCCCGGAATAAGATCGATTTGGAATTCTACCGGTCGATGAGGTGGAAGACCCGGCAATTCATCGGGAAATACATCGGAATAGTCACTAACAATTGGCACATCATCGATGTGCTTCTCATCGGACTCGACTTTCTTAACGTGAGCAAGGATCGCAAAACAACCCTTACGGAGTAGTTTTCTAACTTTAAGGCACGAAACGAGGTTGAGTCTGGTGCAACTCTTATCGCCATAAACAATCAAAGGTTCACCATTCTCGATAGGGATTCGGATTGCGTTAAGATCACAAAGGATGTGAGATTTCATTTTGGCTAACCAATTCATACCGATTATTACATCAAACCTTCCTAGTTCCATGGGTATCAAGTCAATTTCAAACTCATTACCCAAAATGTTTAATGTGCACCCCCGGTAATATGTGTCGACACTCAATAGTTTCCCGTTAGCCACTTCAATGGTATAAGTGGTATCTAGTGGACGTGGTGGAGTATTAAAAGAATGAGTCAAAGTCTTGGATACAAAACTCTTATCGGCACCCGAATCGAATAAACAAGTAACATAAGTGTTGTTGAGAAGAAACATACCCGTGACCAATTCATTATCATCTCGGGCTTCCTCGTTGTTGATGTTGAAAGCTCGGCCGCGCGTATTGGGGTTATCTTTCCTCTTCGGGCATGCATTTCTATAATGGCCCGTTTGGCCACATTCGTAACAAGTGACCGTTTTTGGAGTATTGGGCCCCTTTCGAGCGATGGGGGCGGCGCTTGTGCAATTGTTGGCCTTATGACCAACTCCTTGGCACCGGTGGCAAATTAGCTTGCCGCATTCACCCTAGTGGTGCTTGTGACATTTGTTGCAAAAAGGTTGAGTTTCGGCATAACCTTTCTTGCCGTCGTTGTTGAAAGGCTTTTTGGTGAAGGTATTGTTGTTGTAGTTGCTTGATGGAGTGGCTTCCCATTTTCTTTTGTTGTTACCCGACTTGTCCTCGGCTTTAGGTGTCGGTACTACGATTTCGTCCACCGTCTCTATCAATTTGCGGGCCATGTTCAAAGCTTCTTGATGATTAGGGGGTTTGGATGACATTACTCCGTGTTTGATGCTCTTTGGAAGACCATCCATGTAAAGTTCAACCCTTAAAGACTCGGGGTTCACAAGGTTTGGGCACATCAAGGCTAGTTCAGAAAATCGTTGATTATAGGCCTTGAGATCATTTCCGACCGCTTTTAGAGTTCTTAGCTCTTGTTCGAGCTTTCGGGTTTCCTCGCGCGAAAAGTATTCGGTGATCATCTTTCCTTTCAAATCGGACCAAGAGAGAGTGTGGGCTTCATCGATACCCACCGATTGTACATAGGTGTTCCACCAAGTGAGAGTGACTCCGGAGAAAGTGTGAGTGGAGTACTTGACCTTGTCTTGGTCCCGACAACCGCTTATGCTAAAAACGGCTTCCGTTTGCTCAAACCATCGAGTGAGAGCAACCGGTCCTCCGGTTCCATCGAAAGTGTGAGGTTTGCACCCCATGAAAGCTTTATAGGAGCATCCCTCGTTTGAGTTACCGGCTCCATTGTTGTTGTTGTTGTTGTGGTTGTTATTATTATTGTTGTTGGATGAGTGACCGGCCATGGCCGCATCTACGGCGGTGGCTATCATGCATTGTAGAGCTTGTTCGGGAGTTTCACGGCGTGGCGCACGGCGAAGAGGCATTGTTCCTTCAAAACAAAAGAATACCGTTGTTTAGTATTCTAAATAATACTAACCGTGATATGGAATAAAGATAGAGAGAAAATTTTCCTGGACTCGCCTTAAATTCTTTATGCCACAATGTCGGAACGTTCATATGAGTCACCGTAATATAATCCCGGAAATTATATTACCCTGATTCATATGTGCATTCGACATCATTTCATATAGTCAAGGTGGCGTGTCAATCAAATTAAACAACGTGAGATTAAGATGAACTAAGAGTAGATATGAGTAGAAGCGTTCGAGTATAAATGCACAAGTAGTCAAGTAATTCCTACTTCAAGTCTATATGCTGGTTGTAGTCTAGACTCACCAATGTACCCTATGACTCGAGGTTGACACCAATGAACTCTAAATCCCTACAACCAACGCTCTGATACCATCTATAGCGACCAGACAAAATCGTCATTGACGGCGCCGTCTACTTAGGTCCCGTTACGTGGTCATAAGTCTTTAAAACAACGTTTGACCAAAAGATATGTCGCATTCATTTCAAATGTAAAGATTGTTCAAAGTTTATAAGAATTGTTCCACCACAAATTACGTTACAAAGTTATAAGTACAAATGAAACTTATGCAACATAATTTAAAAGTAGCCAAAAGACGCTCCATGTATGCATATATACTCGACATCCAATGCAAGTATCAAAATAATGAGCGGAAGCATGTATCACAAAACGTTCAGGGACCTGATAAAAACATAGAAATCTGTCAACGAAAACGTTGGTGAAATCATAGGTTTAAGTAAGTAAGTGAGTAAAAGTAAGTCGAACCACAAGATTTACATCAAAGATAAAATAGTAATACATTCTAAAAGTTAATATTCACGAGCACCCAATTATCAAGGCTTAACATTCCGTCCGTTGATACCCCATTCATAGTGCTAGAACAACACTGTTTCTCGAAAATATATTTCATCTGTGGACGGTAGCGAACCGTCCGAGATGAGGGTTTGTCAAACCCATATGGCCATACAACATAAGTTCACGCCTACACTTACACCCTACAAGTGTAACTAATGATAATCGAATTGAGGATTTCGTTCTAAACTCGTATGTAGAATGTTTGTTTTCCTGTACTTGTGTTCACTTAGTAAAAGAAATATTTATGTTTTCTCATCCCAAATATAAGTTCAAAAAGAGTAAAAGTGGGACTATGATCTCACCTTGAGTGCACGAGTAGTAAAGTACTTCAACAAGTAAACGTGTGCAAAGAACAATGCTAGTCTTGACCTAAACAAATAGGTTGTATCAATAACGATAGTCACGATTGGTCAAAGATGTTCAATTAGTCCTATGGCTCGTTAAGACTCGATCATAATAGCATGTGAATCAAATTGTCATGTTTCATGCAAGGTACAAGTATAAAAGCATGTTAGAACGATTGCACAATCATTTGGTTAAGTTTGATTAAAAGTCAGCTTAGGTCGGGTCAAAGTCAACAAAAAGTCAACACGTTCGGATCGGGTCCCGAACTATTTTTCTGAGGTTTTTAATCATATATGAGCATGTTAGAACAAGTTTCATGTGAATCGGAGGTCCATAGCATAGCAAACATTTTTCGTAAAATGACCAACGAAGACAGAAGCCTGTCAGTGCATCTGGACGGCGTCCAGATTTTCTGGACGGCGTCCAGCTTTGAAGGCTGGGACGGCATCCAAATATCTGGACGGCGTCCAACTTTGAAATATGGGACAGCGTCCAAGGATCTGGACGGCGTCCAGGTTGGTATTCCAGTCTGATGCAGTAAGTTTCTAAGTACACGAACCAAAAACCAAATAAACACAATTTATGATCTGCAAACAATCAAGTCAAGTATTTTATACCGTTGGGATGGTAATTTGACGAGGAAGACAACTAAACACATTTCAACAAGTAATTTAACACCTACAACAACCCAAAACCGCATTAAACATTCATAATCAAAGGTTCAAGTTCTAAAAACGCATTTCATGATTCGGGTAACCAATTTACATGTATGATATGCCGTTTCGAAGGTAATCAAACACACGGTGCAACAAAACACTTATAAACAATATTTCATAGCATTTGATACATCAAAAGTTCATATAAAGCTTATCAAACCCTAACCAAAATCTCAAAACCAATAATTATGTTAATGTAAGGTTTTCATGTCAATCAACACACCAAAACGAAGTTAATGAAGTAACTAACACTTTGAACACACAACCATTAACATTTAAACACATTTTATCATTCAAAATCAAAGGTTAAACTAACCCATTTCAAGTGTTCATGCTAGTTACACCAAATAAAAAGATCGAGCCTACAAATTACATACACGACATCACAATGAGCCATAGACACTAACTAACACCATTTCAAGTCAAAAACACGAATTTAGAGAAATCTAGAGTTTTAGAAATGTTACCCAAACGAGATGAAGTTGGTACCAAAATGAAGAGGATGAAGAGAGGATTACGAATATGTAATTTATTTTGTTGTAAGCCTCCTAGATCGGATTTAGATGATGATTGAATGAATTTGGTAATTGTGTGTGTGTTCTTGCTAGAGAGAAAGAGAGAGAGATGGAGATGGTTGAATGGTGGTGATTGGGGTGGACTAGTTGACCAAGTCAACTAGTTTGCCCCGTGTCAATTTTAGTCCCTCAAGTTTGAATCGGGTGCGTGAATTACCTAATCGAGATAATTTAAAACGCGTATTAACGAAAGATGTTATAAATATATAACGGACTTTAAAATAGTTAAACGGAAAGTAACCAGAAAAAGGCGGGATGTTACAAAATGGATCCAAGCTCTCTAGCTTAGGGTTCCATCACCTCTCTAGACTTAGATTGTGCTTATACTTGTTGAATTAATGTAAAGTTTGTAACTTTCGTTGTTATTGTGAATTGAAATTGTGTTAAGACTAAGGATATGATGTAACCTTGGTTCATCATCCATCTAAGACTCATGAATGAGTTGTGTTCTTACTTGTTCTTAACATATTGTGTATTGATGGTGAATCTTGGTCAAAAGTGATGCTAAACCATCAACGAGTTGTACACTTGAAGCTACAAGCATCAAAGATGAGAACCGTGATGAGCATCAAGCACCAAGAACCCCACCGAAGCACTTACCTACTATTTTTCGTATCTTATCAGGCCACCTGGGCTACTGGAAAGTTGATTTTCAGTTAGTTCAGTTCGAGTAAATGATTTTCCATTTAGGACTCGTCTTAATCCGAGTTACGGTTTAGGATTTATGGCCCTCCGAGAGTCACTACACCCTATTAATGTTGTGCTGAAATTTCTGACCTACTCTAACTTAAACCGTCGCCACGGTCTAATGAAGACGAGTTAGGTTCTGAAAATTGGTCAGCTGTTAGGGGACTCACATACGGTGTCATATCCACTGACTATGCGTATTTTCGATTTACGTAGAGGTCGTAGCAGCTGACCGAAGTCAGCCTATTGTTTCGATCTCTATTCTTGTCGAACTTACTTAGCTTTTATGATGATGAATGATGATGATGATGACACTTAAACTTATTTTATGCACTATTAGAATTTATAAAGACAACCTACTGACCTAGTAACCCTTGATTTAGGTTGACGACCTTTCGGACCGACTTACTACTTGCGTACTTTCATTACCAACTTTACCGCTTTTATCACTGTGAGTTATAGCATCCATTTTTACCACTTTTACTATTTTTGGGACTGAGAATACATGCGGTTTTTACATTTTACATGTTAGGCACGAGTACTTAAACTTTATATGTGTGTGGGTTATACAACGGCATAAACATTCCCCTTAGCACGGTAACGTTTAGTCATTGGTTTTGAACCGGTGAACGCGAATCTTAGATATGGATCCATAGGGTTTGACATCCCCACTCGGGCTAGTCGCGCTAGCATTTAATGGGTGTTTAATACTTCGTGAACATACGCACTCGCCAAGTGTACTTTCAGGGGGTTATAAACGTTAAGTCTAGTTACCGGGTGCCCACGGTTATACATATACTTTATCTTACTGATTTGAATTACTGATTTGAAACGCTTGTTTGAAGCACTGAAATCTCGTGGCCTACTTTACATTACTGATTACAAAAAAACTATAGCTCACCAACATTCGTGTTGACTTTTTAAGCATGTATTTCTCAGGTGCTTAGACGTTGTTGCTTCCACTGTTAGACTTTCTGTTAGACTTACTGTTAGACTTGCTGTTAGACTTGCTGTTATAGACTTGCTGTTATGGACCTGCTGTATTAGATTTCCACAGCATTACTTAGAGATGTCTCAAGCATGGAACTTTTATTTTGCATTCGTGACTTACGTTATTTTCAAACTGAAGGTATTTCGTATGCCCGAGAGACATATTAAATTAACGTGGCTAATATGTTTTGATCCAAGTCGGGTCATACCCAATAACAAACTTACCGACACCTTATTCGTATTTGATCTTAGCGATTGGATTGTTGATTAAATATGCGACACTTGAACTTTAAGAAAAATGGTTTTCTTAAATATTACTTGATGTGTATATATATAAATTATGGAATAATTTATATATAACATGGGTTTAATTATTTATGGGTTAAATAATTAATTAATTTATGTTACATTTTATATAAATTGGTTTTATATATTAAAATGTACATAAATAAATAAGCAAGTTTAAAATGTATATATAAAAATGGAATGGAAGTATTATGAAATAGTTTTATAAAAATTTTCTTTTATAAAACTTATTTTATAAACAACTTGTGAGTGGCATTGGAGTCCATGTAGGCATGCCATTTGACTAACCATTTGAATGGTTACTTCCATTTTCAAGATGCATAAGTACCAAGGCTCTCTTGGAGAGATAATACACTTGCAATACACATCAAAATACTTGAAAAAACTGCACCAAAAACTCTCCCAACCTGCTGTCCAGGCTGTGAGTTTAGAGGGAAGAAAAGGGGTTCATTTTTCTTTTTGCAAGCTTATTTTCAAGTGTTAATAAAATCCTAACCAAAGTACAAGGTGTTGGTGATAAGTTTGAGGTATAACAACTTGAGGTTTCATCCATTTGGAGCTCTATTCTTCATCATCATCTTCATCACTCACTACCTAGCTTGGAGAAGGTATAAACTCCTTACTTGCTTGTAGTTTGTAAGCATATTTCATAACTTGATCCTAATTGGGATTTTAACTTTAATTGGTTATATATTAAGAAGTCTATAAATGGTTTTGTACATGCTTCCGCTTTGAATGATTCTTAAAATGTTTTAAGTATTATGAAACTTGTTAAATCCCAACAATGGTATCTAGAGCCGAAGTTGTTGAAATATGCTTCGAGATGATTATTAAACTCACTATATATTTTGCATTTTATGTACATGCATGATTGTAAAATGCAAAAATTTATAGTTTTGGGTGGGTTTATTATATGGCCGAATTTATGGAGTTCCAAAAGTGGGTTTTAGTTCTTCCATTTGGTTCATACTTGGTTGTATGTTAAAGTTCACAATCTTAGCCTTGACCTTGTGTTTGGTTGCATGCTTGTTTGGTTGATTATTCATTCATTTGGTATGTAATAATAATTATTCTTTTGGCATGTAATTTATTTATTCATTTGGTTATGTAATTTATTTTATATTTGGTATGTAAAATAGATTAGGTTGTAATTTCATTTTTTTAGACAAAAATGTATTAGGATATATTTTGTAAAATGATGAAGATAATGAAGACTTGAAGAACACATGAAGAAGCATTTGGATGCAAGATTAAGTGGGAGATTTAAAATCTCCTACTTTGTGTAATTACCCCTTACCCGGTGGCATTTTGTTTTCGGCTAAACAAAATGCTTACCAAAAGGCTTGATTGTGAACATGTTGTATTGCATGCTTGGTTGTTTATTGTATGATTGTGGATTGTATGTATGCTACAAGTTAATCACACAAGTTAACAACAAACTAAAATGACAATTTAATTGGTTAAATTTAACATTATTAACACATGCAAAACTACAATTTAATTGGTTAAATTGAAATGGCAAAAGACGTTAATAAATGGTTATTAAGAATTAGAAACGGATTGCACATATGAAATGGTTTATATCAAAGTAATAAAATTGGCATTGTTACAAGACTTGAAAATGGATTTCATACAAACCATACACTAAATGCATGTTGGTGTATGGTGTAAAAGTTTTCTCAAACTAGAATTAACGAAAACTTAAAATCCCTTAATCTATAAGGTAAACAAGTTTAACGCCATCCTTTTGTGGGACACTTAAACATAGTAGGGAACTCATAATGGGATAAAGGTCACCTAACCATTATGAGCTAACTAATATGGTTAAGGTAAAATTCGCATGCTTGTGGGATAAAGGTCACCTAACCACTTGTATGTTAATTTTACATGTTTACACAAGTAGGACGACTTGATTTGGGAATCATGAACTTAGGGTCACCGAAGCATGAGGAACAAATAGGCGTTGATGGGATAAATATGCCATGCAAAAGGATTGCATGATCCCATAATTTGGAAGTTGCAAAAGGATTGCAATTGTCATATAAATGACTACCTAGCTAAATCAAATAACGGGATAAAGGTCACCTAACCGAAATTTGATTTACCGTTGGATTCTAATATTTAATAAGTCAATTAAAATTTAAAAGGGTATTGTTTATTAAATTTAAATCGATACTTAAATGAACTTTGGTAAATTTTGTAGATGGCCGCCAATAACAACAACATGCAAAACGCACCTATTAACTTGAACAACCTATCGTTAAGGTCTCTCCTCGAGAAAGACAAACTCAACCATACGAACTTTATGGATTGGTTCCACAATCTTAGGATTGTCCTCAAACTTGAGGATAAGGCGTATGTGTTGGAAGACCTCATTCCCGATCAACCCGACGAGGATGATACGGAAGGCATGGCTTATTGGGATAAGTATTGCGCCGATTCAGTGCAAGTCGCTTGCCTAATGCTTGGGACTATGATACCCGAACTCCAAAAGGATTTCGAGCATCATACTGCATACGACATGATCACGCAATTGAAGGAGATGTTCCTTTAACAAGCACGTGTCGAGCGCTTCGAGACCGTTCGAGCGCTTCATGCATGTCGTATGGACGACTCCCAATCCGTTTCATCTTATGTCCTCAAGATGAAAAGCCTCATTGATCGCGCAAACCGTCTTAATCTCAACATATCTAATGAGCTAGCCACGGATCTTATCCTAAACTCCTTGTCAAAGAGGTTTGACCAATTTGTAATTAATTACAATATGAATGGGATGGATAAGACCATTGGCGAACTTCATGGCATGCTTAGGACGGCAGAAACTAGCATGGGTAAGAGGGCTTCACCCGTGCTAATGATCAATGATGGTGGGTCCAAAGGTAACAACACCTCTAAGCCAAAGGCGTCTAAGAGGAAAGGACCCGCCCATCAAGGCAAGGGAAAGGGGAGAATGGTTACCCCAACCAAAAACAAGAACAAGAAGCAAAAGGTTACCGGACAAGCAAACCCCAAGGAAGATCCGTGCTTCGGTTGCGGTGAAATGGGTCACTGGAAACGCAACTGCCCGGTCAACCTTAAGGAGTTGAAGGAAAAGAGGGATGCGGGGCAAACCTCACGTAATATATATATGGTATATATAGAGCTTAGTATTACTTCTTCTAATACATGGGTATTAGACACTGGATGTGAAACTCACATTTTCAATTCTTTGCAGGGGTTCAAAAGAAGTAGCAAGCAAACGGGAACATCAAGTCTCTTTATGGGTAATGGAGCCAAAGATCAAGTGAAGGCTCAAGGAGACTTTGTATTAAAACTTCCAAGTGGTTTGGAACTTATTTTGAACAATGTTTTGTATGCACCGGATTTATGTCGAAACATTATTTTAGTTTCTCGTTTAAAACAATGTGGTTTTTATCTTAATTTTGTTAATGATGATATCCACGTTTATTTAGATAATGTATTCTATTTTAAGGCTTCGCCTTCAAATGGAATTTATGAATTGGTTCATGATGACACATCATCTAGTAGCTCAATATACCATACTAGCACCAAGAAACTCAAAAGGGATTTGAGTGATTCCTACTTATGGCATTGTCGCATTGGTCACATAAACAAGAATCGAATGCATACACTTCAAAAGAATGGACTTTTGAAATAAAATGAACTAGACTCGTTTGATGTGTGTGAATCTTGTTTACAAGGCAAAATGACTAAAGCACCTTTCAAAGGGACCTATGAAAGGGCTAAGGACTTATTGGGATTAATACATTCAGATGTATGTGGACCCTTTAAGCCCATGACTAGGAATGGTGAAAGATACTTCGTTACTTTAATTGATGACTTCAGTCATTTCGGATATGTCTACTTATTAAGACATAAGGACGAAACTTTTGAAGCATTTAAAGAGTATCAAAACGAAGTACAAAATCAACTCAATAAGACAATCAAGGAACTTCGTACCGATAGAGGAGGAGAATACCTAAGCGATTCTTTCCAATATCATCTTAGAAGTCGTGGGATTATCTCGCAACTTACTCCACCCGGGACACCACAGCTTAATGGTGTGTCCGAAAGGAGGAACCGAACCCTAATGGATATGGTTCGATCTATGATGGCTAGAAGCTCGTTACCTCTATCATTTTGGGGTTATTGTCTATGCTCCGCGGCTCGTATTCTAAATATGGCACCAACCAAGAAAGTGGAACGAACTCCTCATGAGGTTTAGTTTGGAAAACCTCCATCTCTATCATACTTAAAGGTATGGGGATGTGAAGCTTATCCTAAGCGTTACGTCCCTAATAAGTTGAATGCTCGATCCACGAAGTGTGTCTTCATAGGATATCCCAAGGATGATATGGGATATTATTTCTATGATCCATCCGAGCAGAATGTATTTGTTGCTCGAAAGGCTGAATTCCTTGAAACTAAGTTCCTAATGGAAGGAAATAGTGAAAGGAAGATAGATTTGAGGAGGTTCAAGATCAAGTAGATGAAACACAATTGGTTGACACTAGCACTCAACATGAAAATGTTGAGAATGATCAAATGGATGATCAAAATACACAAGACATTCACAGATCTGGTAGGATTAGTAATCCTCCTGAGAGATATAGGTTTCTCATGGATGGTTGCTATGTGGTTGATTTAGATGAACCAAAAAACTACCAAGATGCTTTATCAAGGATTGATAAAGATAAATGGCAGGAAGCCATGAACGCTGAGATGCAATCCATGTATGACAACCAAGTTTGGGAACTTGTTGAACAACCTACTGGCTCAAGGCTAGTTGATTGTAAATGGCTTTTAAAAATGAAAACCGACATACATGGAAACTTGGATACATATAAAGCTAGACTTGTAGCAAAAGGTTTCACTCAAACTCAAGGGATTGACTATGATGAAACTTTTTCGCCTGTGGCAATGTTAAAGTCTATTAGGATATTACTTGCCATTGCTGCTCATTATGATTATGAAATATGGCAAATGGATGTCAAGACCGCTTTCCTAAATGGACATCTTGAGGAAGATGTCTATATGGTTCAGCCTGAAGGTTTTGTTGATCCGAAATATCCTAAAAAGGTATGCAAGTTAAAGAAGTCAATCTACAGATTGAAACAAGCATCTAGAATGTGGAATCATCGTTTTAATGAGGAAGCCGAGAAATTTGGCTTCATTAAAAATGGTGATGAAGCTTGTGTATATAAGAAAGCTAGTAGGAGCACTATCATGTTCCTTGTACTATATGTGGATGATATATTGTTATTTGGAAATGATATTCCGGCAATGCAAAGAGTTAAAACTTGGCTAAGTAAATGCTTCTCCATTAAGGATCTTGGAGAAGCACAATACGTTTTGGGGATTGGGATCTACAGTAATAGATCCAAGAAACTGATAGGTTTGAATCAAATTGCATACATTGAAAAGATCTTGAAAAGGTTCAAGATGGAGAACTCTAAGAAAGGTTTGGTACCCATTCAAAGAGGAACGCTCCTTAGTTCATCTCAGTACCCCACCACGAAAGATGAACAGGAGAGAATGAAGAAAGTCCCATATGCGTCTGCCATTGGGTCAATCATGTATGCAATGATATGCACTAGACCGGATGTGTCATGCGCTCTAAGCTTGACAAGTAGATACCAGAATAACCCAGGAAACAGTCATTGGATTACTGTTAAATGTATATTGAAATACCTTAGGAGGACTAAGGATATGTTTCTAATATATGGGTCTGGTGATGAGGAACTCGCCGTAAAAGGTTACGTGGACGCAAGTTTCCAAACTGATCGAGATGATTCTCGATCACAGTCCGGTTATGTCTTCACATTAAATGGAGGTGCGGTCTCTTGGAAGAGTTCAAAACATGATGTTGTTGCATTATCCACTACAGAGTCGGAGTACATCGCCGCATCATTGGCAGCCCAGGAAGCTGCATGGATGAAGAAATTCATCGACGACTTAGGAGTAGTCCCTTCCATTTAGGACCCTCTTGAGATCTTTTATGACAACGAGGGTGCGATTGCTCAAATCAAAGAACCTCGTGCTCATCAAAAGACCCGTCACATTGAGCGGAGATTCAACTACATAAGGGATGAAGTTGAAAAGGGAAAGATATGTATTCACAAAGTTCACACAGATCTTAATATAGCGGATCCTCTCACGAAGCTCTTACATGGATCAAAACATGCAGGACATGTTTGTGCATTAGGGTTTCGATATTCTAGTGATTGGTCATGATCTGTTTTAAGTATTGTAATGGAACGAAGTTGTTCAAACTCATTAATATAATTATGGCATTAATTTATTTTGAGTTATGTTCCTATTTTGCATATTTTATCCATGAATAAGTAATTATTCTAAATTCCGTAGTCGATCACATTTGTGGGAGCAAGTGTGAGATTTAGACTATTATGAACTTGGATTGGTATACATTCACGGGATGAATGTGGGGCAAGGTTTCAACCAAGGTTCATAGATATTTGTGGGATACAAATATTGGAAGACCCGCCCTCAAGATTTACTAAATGGAGCCTCGTGGTTGATCACATGTGATCTTGAGTAAAAGGCGAAAATCATAGTATTCTCTGACCTGAGATGCATATCAGGTTCGGATATTTACCAAATATTGTACATTGATTCTTTCCTTCACTATTATGAAATATGGTAGTTCACAAGGAAGAGCTCAGGCATAATGCAAGGTACATATTTAGGATGTATGTAGTCAAGATGGAATTTGTCCCTCTTATTCGTTGAGAGTCAGATGTCTAAGGCCTGATAAAGTTAAATCTAAAAGAGAGTGATCGCTCTGTGTCTCTTGGATTTAACATGACATCTAGGATGAAAGGATGTAATGAAAGATTCACCTATTCATATTCGAGATGGTAACTCGAAAGGGATGATGTTATTAAATGGCACAAAGTCATAACATATTGGGGGTGATGGACGGTCGTTAGGTGGTATCCATCACTTGCATTAATTTCTTATGTTTCTCGTGCAAGTGGGAGATTGAAGGTATTTCGTATGCCCGAGAGACATATTAAATTAACGTGGCTAATATGTTTTGATCCAAGTCGGGTCATACCCAATAACAAACTTACCGACACCTTATTCGTATTTGATCTTAGCGATTGGATTGTTGATTAAATACGCGACACTTGAACTTTAAGAAAAATGGTTTTCTTAAATATTACTTGATGTGTATATATATAAATTATGGAATAATTTATATATAACATGGGTTTAATTATTTATGGGTTAAATAATTAATTAATTTATGTTACATTTTATATAAATTGGTTTTATATATTAAAATGTACATAAATAAATAAGCAAGTTTAAAATGTATATATAAAAATGGAATGGAAGTATTATGAAATAGTTTTATAAAAATTTTCTTTTATAAAACTTATTTTATAAACAACTTGTGAGTGGCATTGGAGTCCATGTAGGCATGACATTTGACTAACCATTTGAATGGTTACTTCCATTTTCAAGATGCATAAGTACCAAGGCTCTCTTGGAGAGATAATACACTTGCAATACACATCAAAATACTTGAAAAAACTGCACCAAAAAACTCTCCCAACCTGCTGTCCAGGCCGTAAGTTTAGAGGGAAGAAAAGGGGTTCATATTTTTTTTTGAAAGCTTGTTTTCAAGTGTTAATAAAATCCTAACCAAAGTACAAGGTGTTGGTGATAAGTTTGGGGTATAACAACTTGAGGTTTCATCCATTTGGAGCTCTATTCTTCATCATCATCTTCATCACTCATTACCTAGCTTGGAGAAGGTATAAACTCCTTACTTGCTTGTAGTTTGTAAGCATATTTCATAACTTGATCCTAATTGGGATTTTAACTTTAATTGGTTATATATTAACAAGTCTATAAATGGTTATTTACATGCTTCCGCTTTGAATGATTCTTAAAAGGTTTTAAGTATTATGAAACTTGTTAAATCCCAACAAAAACAATGGCTTTGTAATGACCTTTGTACCATGTACTCATGTTAATGTTTTCTAGTCATCTTTTGTAAAACGCTATCTTTTTACGAATGCAAACTGGTTTTCAAACAGCATATAGTGTTTGACCTTGTAATGATCCTGTTGTCGATGATCCGTACAAGATGGTTTTGTACGGGGCGTCACAAATCGACATTCGGGTCATAATCATCACCAAACCCTAATTTGACTCTAGTCAAAATTAGTCAACCACAAGAACCCTAAAGGTCTCCAAATCATCAATAATCACTAATACTAGTGATTATACACCATTCTCAAGTCTTAAACATGGTTAAATCATTAACCAACCCAAAACCCGCCTTTAACACTTATAAACCCGAATCTTGGTGTTAATCTTCAATTAACAACTAAATGGGTTCCATCTATGAATCTTAAAAAAAAAAAAGCCCCAAATTTGAATGATGAACACAAAAATGAAATTCGGTGTTAGAGCTTACCACTAGTATCACCGTGTTGCTAAGAACGAGGAGAACAAACTTGTCTACTACGCCAAAGATCAAAACCCGCTTCTTCCTTTCCAAAAATCCCTTTGAATCAAATGGGGTGTTTGAGTTTTTGAGAGAAAATGAAAAGAAAAGGAAAAAGAAATGAATAAATGAAATGGGTGGATGAGGTTAAGTCCACAAATCTGGCTCAAATACAAAAAGACCAAAATGCCCTTTTAAAATCTCTAAAATAACAAAAGGGGTCTACCAGCGACATATGGCGCGGCGCGCCATAACCCCCGCGGCGCGCGACTGGGCAGAATCAGAATCCAGGTCTTACAACTCTCCCCCATTTAAAATCGATCACGTCCTCGTGATCTTCACCACTTAACCAATCCGGACCCACTCAACGGTCCTCAATCATAACCCAATCTGAACTTTCCTTGACATTTCTTCCCAATGAATCACCCTTATCAACTAAGATCGTCACTCGCGAATTATCAAATCCACCAATCCGAGCACTAAAACCATGCTCAATCCCTCACATCGAGAAAATCTCAACCAATCTCGAACCGAGATATCAACCCCTAGCATACAATACCAAGTACATTGCTAGTAACAACCGCACATCAGAATAAAGTCAGCCATCTAAACCGATGAAGACCGAATAGAAGCGAATCCTTACGGATAACACCAATCACTAAACAAACGGCTAAAAACCAATAGCGCCCAAAATGACTATGGGAACGCTAAACCCAAGGTGTACAAAATCGACTTTCGTCACACCCGTAGCAACATGTGAGCGAAACACGGCAATCGCATCACTAATCATACAACACGGTCCTCACAATCCCACCATCGGTGTATAAAACAACCGATAGATCACACCACACGGTCCTTACGACCCTACCATCGGTGTATAAAACAACCGATAGATCACTCAACACCGGATGAAGTCAGCGGACCCCGTCAACGGTCATGCTTCACCGATATATCACTACTCCCATGATGAAGTCAGCGGACCCCGAACGGTCATACTTCACCAATCACATACTCCCATGATGAAGTCAGTGGACCCCGAACGGTCATGTTTCACCAATCAACGATCCCATGATGAAGTCAGCGGACCCCGAAGGTCATGCTTCATCAATCACCAATACCATGATGAAGTCAGCGGACCCCGAAGGTCATGCTTCATCAATCAACGCCCTTTTGGCCTCGAACGACGAGTAGTGTAACATCGCGCTCTGCTACGCCATTGTGAATCATAACGGATACCACTAACCATTCACACAATCGAGCAAGAACCGCCTATACCAAACATAGGTACAAAACAATAATTCTCTAAAAGAGGATCCGATACGCACATCCCTTAACCGAGGGATTTCACCTTTCTTACCATACCCGTCCATTATCTCTCAACGAGATTTACCACATTACTACCTTGGTGGTATTTCAAATCCAAAATCATAAGTACAATTTAACTGAAATTGTACCCTACCATAAATCGACCAAATCTAGGCCCCGACATAAATTTCGGATCTACCAAAAGCATTGTCCGAAATCTCACACTAAAACCTCCTCGTGCAGGAGTGTAACTCCCCCACTTGGAATTACATTCCATAAACGCATCTCGTACACCCGTACAATGCTACCAAAGGTAGACTTTACCAGTAATTGGGTTCACACGGCCCATCACCATGTCTTACTCCAACTTTGAGCATACCAAGGATCCTAACCTATCCTTAAACACTTCGAACAAAAAGTGTACCACAAATTACACGAACTATACACTCGCAATCATCCAATTGCTTTAGTTTGTCGAATTTCACCCGATTACTCATGAACCTAAGGGTTTCACTTCGGTACCCTAAGTACAATGTAACCGCAACACAATCGGAGTCGAACACCATGCTAGTAGGTATAAAAAGGCACCTAATGTCGCATCTCGTAGACTCCTTTACCAACATGCATCGAGATCAACACTCGATTTCAAGAGTTTCAATCCACCCGACGAACCTCATGGTTCATCAACTTCAACACGAAAGCGAAAACGCACTTAACGACCGAACACCAAAACCCATTTCCATGGTTTGGTAGAAACATTTCCCAAATACTAAGGAATGCTTGGTTGCACCAAGTCTTACGCCCAACGCCCGACAATCAAACGTCACCATAGAGTACTTACATTAGGAACGTCACCCATATCAATAACATGCACAACACCATTGAGACTTTAAGGGTCTTACTCAAACGAGCTTAACGACCCGATACCAACTAAAATGCTTAATCACCCAAGGATTCGCACCATAGGATCGAGGCACAACACACCACTTATACACTCTACTGAGAGCAAACCGGAACCATAAACGTAAACCGCCCGCTTGCTACGAATTATCTCCAACGGAGAATAAAGTTTAGCTAAGACTTACGCACATACCGCATGTTATTACAAACGAACAACATATAATTTCGTACTAAAGGTACCTGATGTAGCGCTGTTGGGCTTCCGTGCTCCACTACCCGTCATGTATTCGCGCTCTAACCTCCTAACCCGATCGTCCTGCGATTCAGAACACTCTGATTTCCGGTGTCCCTCCATCCGGCAAATGAAACACCTGATTGAGCCTAAAGGCACCACCGTACAATCTTGTGCTAAATGACCCCATTCCCCACACTTAAAGCACGTGAGCTTGTAACCCTTCTTACTCTTCTTCTTCACATTCCCGACGCCTTCAGGCGTACTTCGTGCCCTCTTACCATGAGCACCATGTAATCCTAACCTTGCAAGTACATCTTCATCATCGCTACCTCGAGGTTTGGGAAACCTCTTTTCAAACTCTTCCTTTACAACTTTAGTCACTTGGTCTCGGACCATTTCTGTCATTTGTCCTTCGACCAACTCCTTGGTTACTTCTCTAACTTTGCCGGTGAAAACCGAGACATATTGTTCAAACACGGCCTCAATCTTTAACGTTAACTCATCCTTCCCTTTGTGAATAGGCTCACTCGTTCCACATCCATCTTCCGTCTTCATTCTAAGGGATGCAAATGATTAGATCATGAACGTATAGACCGCACGCACAACACCGTCCCATCTTGCTAAACCCTCGTCGCACATCAATTGTTAGACACGATTTGCACCCATAATAAGGTTTGCAAGTGCTTATTACGCACACACACACCGTATCAACTCGTCAGTACAACGACCGCCTCGCTCGATGATATAAACAAACACAAACAAAATTCTACGCGATATAAACACACGCGAGAATTATTATCACATCACAATAGCATATTAATAATATCCGCATTACTAATATAAACGTTAGTCAACCTATAAACAAGGCACTAGCTAGAACCCATTCCGACCCGTAATCCTATAAGTCACGCAACAAATTAAGCACACACAAAAGTCTAAGTCTAGGCACCTATCTCAAGTCACCTAAATCCCTTAGACCATGCTCAAATACCACTTGTAACAACCCAACCCTTTATCCAACCAAAAACGCAAGATAAGAAAAAACATTCTTTGTGCAGCTATTGGCACGGAGCGCCAAGACCCCGCGCGGCGCGCTGAAGGGCCTGGACAGGCTGCTGTTCCAAAAAGTCAAATACGCGAAAATGTTTGACCGTTTCCCGATATAATTATAGAAAACGCTTTCAACCACAAATTCATATATGTAAAACTAACACGTTCCATTAATAAAAAGGGTTTTACGACACCAGGCCCACATATGCCCAAATTACCCGTTTAAGTACAAAATACAAGTTTTCGACCACAAGACTTTTACTACAAAACAAAGCCGAGCATGGCGATTGGGGATACGCTACCCAATCCTAATCAATCCAAAAGCGAGCCTTCTAAAGCAACTACGCAAGTCTACTAGTCTCCGCTTACCCGAGCCACCGCATCCATGCAAATCTATAAAAAAAAATGTAAACAACGAGAGGGTAAGCTAACGCTTAGTGAGTGAGAATATACTACATACATATATATGCATAAAATGGACACGCCACACAAATAATCAAATACCGCATACCAGAGCATCCAAGCATAAAGGCAAGCTAAGCTAAGCATACCGTATAATCACTAAGCAACAAGCTAGTAACAACAACCATAAAGTAAGTCACCAACGACGATGTGAACAACGCCAATAAGCTACACCCGGAGGGTTAGATACATCACAACAATACATTAATATATATATAACAGAGCGTAAAACCGCCCAAGGTTAACCAATCGTACAAAGGAATGGTACTCGAATTTCCCATCGGTGTTCATAACAACCGTTAGTGTACAACACATATATCACTAATCCTTGGACAACACATATACGTTCATGAAAACGTAGCATACAACGCATATATCACTAACTTGGACAACACATATCCATTCATAAAACCGTTAGCGTACAACACATATATCACTAACTTGGATAACACATATCCATTCATAAAGTCATTATCGTACAACACATATATCACTAACTTGGACAACACATATCCATTTATAAAGTCGTTAGTGTACAACACATATATCACTAACTTGGACAACACATATCCATTCATAAAAATAAACACATCACAATTCAATATCAACCCTTCACCATTGGGGTTATCCAATTCACAATCACGTGTGATAATGTACACACAAAACGTGTACCTCGCCAAAGGTGGTCAACCAAAACGTACATTCGTGCTAATTGGACCTATACACAAGTCCATCAAATCCACCTATATGTGAAGTGAGCTCTATAAACGAGAACCACTTTACCCGACCCGCACCCATCCTACACATACATATGCACATAGGATATTAACACTCACCTTGTCGACTTGAAGAATGCCACCGAATAATCGGCAATCGCCGATGAAATGTACCTATTCCATTTATCACATAACAAGTAACACAATTAGGGTGGATATACAAATCAACCAAAATTGACAACTAGTGCAATTTCGACCCAAATGCACTTCCAAGCACAAACCGCGCCCAAACTAACCATTAATCACTAACACAAGTGAGAATGGTCCTAATATGCCAATCAAACCCAATCATAGGTGTTAAACACCTATCTTGCCCAAAATGACACTTAAACCCTAATTTGATCCATAAGAAGTCAATATCACGCCATTAGCAAGTTTTGACACCGAAATATATTTAACTCGGTTCTATGCTTCAACTTAATCCATTTTAAGTTTATAAACCTTAACGAATCGACATTTGGGTCATAATCATCACCAAACCCTAATTTTAACTCTAGTTAAAATTAGTCAACCACAAGAACCCTAAAGGTCTCCAAATCATCAATAATCACTAATACTAGTGATTATACACCATTCTCAAGTCTTAAACATGGTTAAATCATTAACCAACCCAAAACCCGCCTTTAACACTTATAAACCCGAATCTTGGTGTTAATCTTCAATTAACAACTAAATGGGTTCCATCTATGAATCATACAATCAAAAGCCCCAAATTTGAATGATGAACACAAAAACGAAATTCGGAGTTAGAGCTTATCACTAGTATCACCGTGTAGCTAAGAATGAGGAGAACAAACTTGTCTACTACGCCAAAGATCAAAATCCACTTATTCCTTTCCAAAAATCCCTTTGAATCAAATGGGGTGTTTGAGTTATTGAGAGAAAATGAAAAGAAAAGGAAAAAGAAATGAATAAATGAAATGGGTGGATGAGGTTAAGTCCACAAATCTGGCTCAAATGCGAAAAGACCAAAATGCCCTTTTAAAAGCTCTAAAATAACATAAGGGGTCTGCCAACGACATATGGCGTGGCGCGCTATAACCCCGCGCGGCGCGCGACTGGGCAGAATCAGAATCCAGGTCTTACAAGGGCGTTGTCCCTAAGACTTCGTTTCGAACTCATTATGGTCATTATGAGTTTCTTGTGATGCCATTTGATTTGACTAACGCACCTGCCGTGTTTATGGATCTTATGAACCACGTGTGCAAGCCGTATCTGGAGAAATTCGTTATCGTACTCATAGACGATATCCTAATCTATTCTAAGAGCGAAGAAGAACACGAATGTCATCTTCGACTCGTGCTTGAGCTCTTGAGGCAGGAACAACTCTATGCCAAATTCTCCAAGTGTGTATTTTGGTTGAAGGAGGTTCAATTTCTTGGTCATATTGTAAGCGATCAGGGTATCAAAGTCGATCCCACTAAAATCGAAGCCATTAGTAAGTGGGAAACCCCCACTACTCCTACTCAGATCCGTTAATTTTTTGGCCTCGCTGGTTACTATCGTAGGTTCATCGAAGGTTTCTCTTTGATTTCACGTCCTTTAACCTCGTTAACTCACAAAGGGATGAAATTCGTTTGGGCGGCCGAACAAGAGTCGTCATTCTAAACCTTGAAGCAGAAGTTAATGATGACTTTCACCTATCTTATAAAATGTCCCGTTCTTATTGATTAAAAACGTTCCATATTAAATGATTTCGTTGCGAGGTTTTGACCTCTATATGAGATGTTTTTCAATGACTGCATTCATTTTAAAACAAACCATAACCTTTATTTCATCAATAAAGGTTTAAAAAGCTTTACGTAGATTATCAAATAATGATAATCTAAAATATCCTGTTTACACACGACCATTACATAATGGTTTACAATACAAATATGTTACAACAAAATAAGTTTCTTGAATGCAGTTTTTACACAATATCATACAAGCATGGACTCCAAATCTCGTCCTTATTTAAGTATGCGACAGCGGAAGCTCTTAATAATCACCTGAGAATAAACATGCTTAAAACGTCAACAAAAATGTTGGTGAGTTATATGTTTAACCTATATATATCAAATCATAATAATAGACCACAAGATTTCATATTTCAATACGCATCCCATACATAGAGATAAAAATCATTCATATGGTGAACACCTGGTAACCGACATTAACAAGATGCATATATAAGAATATCCCCATCATTCCGGGACACCCTTCGGATATGATATAAATTTCGAAGTACTAAAGCATCCGGTACTTTGGATGGGTTTTGTTATGCCCAATGGATCTATCTTTAGGATTCGCGTCAATTAGGGTGTCTGTTCCCTAATTCTTAGATTACCAGACTTAATAAAAAGGGGCATATTCGATTTCGATAATTCAACCATAGAATGTAGTTTCACATACTTGTGTCTATATTGTAAATCATTTATAAACCCTGCATGTATTCTCATCCCAAAAATATTAGATTTTAAAAGTGGGACTATAACTCACTTTCACAGATTTTTACTTCGTCGGGAAGTAAGACTTGGCCACTGGTTGATTCACGAACCTATAACAATATATACATATATATCAAAGTATGTTTAAAATATATTTACAACACTTTTAATATATTTTGATGTTTTAAGTTTATTAAGTCAGCTGTCCTCGTTAGTAACCTACAACTAGTTGTCCACAGTTAGATGTACAGAAATAAATCGATAAATATTATCTTGAATCAATCCACGACCCAGTGTATACGTATCTCAGTATTGATCACAACTCAAACTATATATATTTTGGAATCAACCTCAACCCTGTATAGCTAACTCCAACATTCACATATAGAGTGTCTATGGTTGTTCCGAAATATATATAGATGTGTCGACATGATAGGTCAAAACATTGTATACGTGTCTATGGTATCTCAAGATTACATAATATACAATACAAGTTGATTAAGTTATGGTTGGAATAGATTTGTTACCAATTTTCACGTAGCTAAAATGAGAAAAATTATCCAATCTTGTTTTAGCCATAACTTCTTCATTTTAAATCCATTTTGAGTGAATCAAATTGCTATGGTTTCATATTGAACTCTATTTTATGAATCTAAACAGAAAAAGTATAGGTTTATAGTCGGAAAAATAAGTTACAAGTCGTTTTTATAAAGGTAGTCATTTCAGTCGAAAGAACGACGTCTAGATGACCATTTTAGAAAACATACTTCCACTTTGAGTTTAACCATAATTTTTGGATATAGTTTCATGTTCATAATAAAAATCATTTTCTCAGAATAACAACTTTTAAATCAAAGTTTATCATAGTTTTTAATTAACTAACCCAAAACAGCCCGCGGTGTTACTACGACGGCGTAAATTCGGTTTTACGGTGTTTTTCGTGTTTCCAGGTTTTAAATCATTAAGTTAGCATATCATATAGATATTGAACATGTGTTTAGTTGATTTTAAAAGTCAAGTTAGAAGGATTAACTTTTGTTTGCGAACAAGTTTAGAATTAACTAAACTATGTTCTAGTGATTACAAGTTTAAACCTTCGAATAAGATAGCTTTATATGTATGAATCGAATGATGTTATGAACATCATTACTACCTTAAGTTCCTTGGATAAACCTACTGGAAAAGAGAAAAATGGATCTAACTTCAACGGATCCTTGGATGGCTCGAAGTTCTTGAAGCAGAATCATGACACGAAAACAAGTTCAAGTAAGATCATCACTTGAAATAATATTGTCATAGTTATAGAAATTGAACCAAAGTTTGAATATGATTATTACCTTATATTAGAATGATAACCTACTGTAAGAAACAAAGATTTCTTGAGGTTGGATGATCACCTTACAAGATTGGAAGTGAGCTAGCAAACTTGAAAGTATTCATGATTTTATGTAACTAGAACTTGTAGAATTTATGAAGAACACTTAGAACTTGAAGATAGAACTTGAGAGAGATCAATTAGATGAAGAAAATTGAAGAATGAAAGTGTTTTTAGGTGTTTTTGGTCGTTGGTGTATGGATTAGATATAAAGGATATGTAATTTTGTTTTCATCTAAATAAGTCATGAATGATTACTCATATTTTTGTAATTTTATGAGATATTTCATGCTAGTTGCCAAATGATGGTTCTCACATGTGTTAGGTGACTCACATGGGCTGCTAGGAGCTGATCATTGGAGTGTATATACCAATAGTACATACATCTAAAAGCTGTGTATTGTACGAGTACGAATACGGGTGCATACGAGTAGAATTGTTGATGAAACTGAACGAGGATGTAATTGTAAGCATTTTTGTTAAGTAGAAGTATTTTGATAAGTGTATTGAAGTCTTTCAAAAGTGTATAAATACATATTAAAACACTACATGTATATACATTTTAACTGAGTCGTTAAGTCATCGTTAGTCGTTACATGTAAGTGTTGTTTTGAAACCTTTAGGTTGACGATCTTGTTAAATGTTGTTAACCCAATGTTTATAATATCAAATGAGATTTTAAATTATTATATTATCATGATATTATGATATATAATATATCTTAGTATGATATATATACAGTTAAATGTCGTTACAACGATAATCGTTACATATATGTCTCGTTTCGAAATCATTAAGTTAGTAGTCTTATTTTTACATATGTATTTCATTGTTAATACACTTAATAATATATTTACTTATCATTTAACATAATTAACCAAGTGTATCAATATCTTAATATGATTCATATGTACCTAGTAAGACGTTGTTATAACGATAATCGTTATATATATCGTTTTCGAGTTTCTTAAATTAATAGTCTCATTTTTATGTATATAACTCATTGTTAAAATACCTAATGAGATACATACTTATAATAAAATCATGTTAACTATATATATAACCATATATATGGCATCGTATAGTTTTTACAAGTTTTAACGTTCGTGAATCATCGGTCAACTTGGGTGGTCAATTGTCTATATGAAACCTATTTCAATTAATCAAGTCTTAACAAGTTTGATTGCTTAACATGTTGGAAACACTTAATCATGTAAATAACAATTTCATTTAATATATATATAAACATGGAAAAGTTCGGGTCACTACATCTTATCCCTTCCCAAAGGCAATGATGACTTCGTTGTATATTGCGATGCCTCGAAACATGGTTTTGGGTGTGTGTTGATGCAACGGAATAAGGTTATTGCTTACGCCTCCCGACAACTGAAGATCCACGAACGAAACTAAACGACGCACGATCTTGAGCTTGGGGCCGTTGTATTTGAACTCAAATTGTGGAGACACTATCTTTACGGAACCATGACTACCATCTTCACCGACCACAAAAGCCTCCAACACATTTTCGATCAAAAGCAACTGAACATGAGACAACGACGGTGAATTGAAACATTGAACGATTACGATTGTGAACTTCGTTACCATCCTGGAAAGGCAAATGTAGTAGCTGATGCCTTGAGCTGAAAGGAGAGAATGGTACCCCTTCGTATCCGAGCCTTAAACATCACCATCCACTCGAATCTCAATAGCCAAATCTGTGTAGCCCAAGATGAGGCTCTCAAAGTTGAAAATAGTTCGCACGAATGATTGAACATTCTCGTCTCTTGATTCGAAGTCAAGGAGACCGGACTCCGATATTTCGTCGGACGAATTTGGGTGCCTAGTTATGGGGATCTACGAAGCCTTATTCTAGACGAAGCCCATAAGTCAAGGTATTCGATTCATCCAGGAGCTGGTAAGATGTACCACGATCTCAAGGAACAATATTGGTGGCCGAACCTTAAGAAGGATGTTGCTACTTACGTTGGAAAGTGTTTGACCTGTTCTTAAGGTCAAAGCCGAGCATCAAAAGCCATCTGGGTTGCTTCAGCAACCCAAGATCCCGCAATGGAAGTGGGAAAGGATAACGATGGACTTTATCACGAAACTACCAAAGACGGTAGGCAGTTATGATACCATCTGGGTTATTATTGACTGTCTCACCAAATACGCTCACTTCCTAGCCATGAAGGAAATCGATACAATGGACAGACTTGCACAACTGTACATAAAGGAAATTGTATCTCGTCACGACGTACTGTAACGACCCAGCTTTTTCGACTTGCTTTTGTGCCTTGTATTTTTGCGAAACTGCGTATTTGTGCGTACTGTGTTACTTTATACTCTGGAAACTTGATTTACGTGGTTTACTTCCATTTATATGTTAAAACGTGCCTTAGAGTACGTAGGATACATAACTTGATCTTTGGAAGCCTTTATAACCGTTAGTGTTATTTGACGTTTCGAATAAACCGCGAACTGCGCGCACGTTTAACTTTTGTCGTAATCGGAATATTATGACTGCGAAATATTAATTATTATTTTATAATAATAATTACCTGGGTTTTTGGATGCTTAATTACGCGTACTAATTTAATTATGCACAATAGTTAGTCTTGTTGGACTTTCAACCTTGTTGGGCTCAAGCCCACCCTAATCTAGCTAGTGACCCAATTAATTAGCCCTTGTCCATGTCATCAATCCTTGTCAAATTCTTTGATTATAAATACTAGCCCTTGTCCATGTCATCAATCCTTGTCAAATTCTTTGCTTATAAATACTAGCTCTTGTCCATGTCATCAATCCTTGTCAAATTCCTTGCTTATAAATACTAGCCATTTACCTCTCATTCAAATCACTTGCTCATTTGGTTTTCACACACACTTGTTCTTTCTTTCTTTCCTTTCTAGTATTGCTTGTAAGTCTTCTTTTTCTTCTTCTTTTCCTTTCATTTTCGTGGCCATCATCATCATATTATGGAGATCAAAGTTCCTTTTAGCTTTGATCTTGCTTATATCTTGTTGATTCAAGCATGAATCTTTCAAGAACATGGAAGATTCAAGCTTTCTAGCTTTGAATCTTCACCAACTTTGTAGATTCATCTTTCTTTTACTTTAATTTTGTTATTTTGTGATAAAGATTCAAACTTTTGTTTGTTATCTTCATATATCTTAAAGATCCAAGCTTTATGCTTCAAAGATCTTCAAGAACACTAAAGGTTCAAGCTTTCTAGCTTTGTGACCTTATAAATTGTGTGAAAAGGATCCAAGCTCTCTAGCTTAGGGTTCCATCACCTCTTTTGACTTGGATCATGTTCATACTTGTTTGATTGATGTAAAGTTTGTCACTTTGTTTGTAAATAGGACTTGTAATTGTTTTAAGACTAAGGATATGATGTAACCTTGGTTCATCATCCATCTAAGACTCTTAAATGAGTTGTGTTACCACTTGGTCTTAACATATTGTGTATTGATGGTAGAATTTTGGTCAAAAGTGATGCTAAACCATCAACGAGTTGTACACTTGAAGCTACAAGCATCAAGGATGAGAACCGTGATGAGCATCAAGCACCAAGAACCTCACCGGAGCACTTGTCCACTGATTTTCATATCTGATAAGACCACCTGGGCTACTGGAAAGTTGATTTTCAGTTAGTTCGGTTCGAGTAGATGATTTTCCGTTTAGGCCTCGTCTTAATCCGAGTTACGGTTTAGGATTTATGGCCCTCCGAGTGTCACTACACCCTATTAACGTTGTGCTAAAATTTATGACCTACTCGAACTTAAACTGTCGCCACGGCCAAATGAAGACGAGTTAGGTTCTGAAAATTGGTCAGAGGTTAGGGGACTCACATACGGAGCCATAGCCACTGACTATGCATCTTTTCAATTTACGTAGAGGTCTCAGCAGCTGACCGAAGTCAGCCTATTGTTTCGATCTCTATTCTTGTCGAACTTACTTAGCTTTTATGATGATGAATGATGATGATGATGACACTTAAACTTATTTTATGCACTATTAGAATTTATAAAAACAACCTACTGACCTAGTAACCCTTTATTTAGGTTGACGACCTTTCGGACAGACTTACTACTTGCGTACTTTCATTACCGACTTTACCGCTTTTATCACTGTGAGTTATAGCATTCCCTTTTTACTTTAACTTATTTTGGGAACTGAGAATACATGCGGATTTTATGTTTTACATACTAGGAACGAGTACTTAAACTTATATATGTGTGGGTTATACAACGGCATAAACATTCCCTTTAGCTCGGTAACGTTTAATCATTGGTTTTTGAACCGTGAACGCGAATCTTAGATATGGATCCATAGGGTTTGACATCCCCACTCGGGCTAGTCGCGCTAGCATTTAACGGGTGTTTAATACTTCGTGAACATACGCACTCGCCAAGTGTACTTTCAGGGGGTTATAAACGTTAAGTCTAGTTACCGGGTGCCCACGGCTATACATATACTTTATCATACTGATTTGAATTATTGATTTGAAACGCTTGTTTGAAGCACTGAAATCTCGTGGCCTACATTACATTACTGAATTCAAACAAACTATAGCTCACCAACATTCGTGTTGACTTTTTAAGCATGTATTTCTCAGGTGTTTAGACGTTGTTGCTTCTGCTGTTAGCCTTGCTGTTCTAGTCTCGGTGTATAGACTTGCGGTTACAGACTTGCTGTGTTAGACTTCCGCTGCATTACTTAGAGATGTCTGAAGCATTAAACTTTTACTTTGCATTCCCAACTTATGTTATTTTCAAAAGAATAGCTTTGTAATGACCTTAGTATCATGTACTCATGTTAATGTTTCCTATTCATCTTTTGTAAAACATTATCTGTTCATGAATGCAAAACTGGTTTTCATACAGCATATAGTGTTTGACCTTGTAATGATCCTGTTGTTGATGTACCGTACACGATGATTTTGTACGGGGCGTCACAGTTGGTATCAGAGCATTGGTTGTAGGGAATTAGGTTGCATTAGTGAGTCTAGGACCGACCCGAGTAGGATTCACTAATAGGACTAATCTACAACTTGCTAGTTTACTTGTTTCTGCGGAACCTGCTGCATGCTACTGTGTTATATTACTACATGTTACTGCTTACTACTACTGCATGCCACTGCTTACTTTTACTACCGTATGAACTTGCTGCATGCTACCGTTTCCTTTTACTGCTATATAAACTCGCTGCATGCTTTTGCTTATTCTAGCTACTGCATGCTACTATCTACTTTCGATTGCATGTTACTTCTGTTTAGTGAAATGTCCCGTTCTTATTGATTAAAAACGTTCCATATTAATTGATTTCGTTGCGAGGTTTTGACCTCTATATGAGACGTTTTTCAAAGACTGCATTCATTTTAAAACAAACCATAACCTTTATTTCATCAATAAAGGTTTAAATAGCTTTACGTAGATTATCAAATAATGATAATCTAAAATATACTGTTTACACACGACCATTACATAATGGTTTACAATACAAATATGTTACAACAAAATAAGTTTCTTGAATGCAGTTTTTACACAATATCATACAAGCATGGACTCCAAATCTCGTCCTTATTTAAGTATGCGACAGCGGAAGCTCTTAATAATTACCTGAGAATAAACATGCTTAAAACGTCAACAAAAATGTTGGTGAGTTATAGGTTTAACCTATATATATCAAATCATAATAATAGACCACAAGATTTCATATTTCAATACACATCCCATACATAGAGATAAAAATCATTCATATGGTGAACACCTGGTAACCGACATTAACAAGATGCATATATAAGAATATCCCCATCATTCCGGGACACCCTTCGGATATGATATAAATTTCGAAGTACTAAAGCATCCGGTACTTTGGATGGGGTTTGTTAGGCCCAATAGATCTATCTTTAGGATTCGCGTCAATTAGGGTGTCTGTTCCCTAATTCTTAGATTACCAGACTTAATAAAAAGGGGCATATTCGATTTCGATAATTCAACCATAGAATGTAGTTTCACGTACTTGTGTCTATTTTGTAAATCATTTATAAAACCTGCATGTATTCTCATCCCAAAAATATTAGATTTTAAAAGTGGGACTATAACTCACTTTCACAGATTTTTACTTCGTCGGGAAGTAAGACTTGGCCACTGGTTGATTCACGAACCTATAACAATATATACATATATATCAAAATATGTTCAAAATATATTTACAACACTTTTAATATATTTTGATGTTTTAAGTTTATTAAGTCAGCTGTCCTCGTTAGTAACCTACAACTAGTTGTCCACAGTTAGATGTACAGAAATAAATCGATAAATATTATCTTGAATAAATCCACGACCCAGTGTATATGTATCTCAGTATTGATCACAGCTCTAACTATATATATTTTGGAATCAACCTCAACCCTGTATAGCTAACTCCAACATTCACATATAGAGTGTCTATGGTTGTTCCGAAATATATATAGATGTGTCGACATGATAGGTCGAAACATTGTATACGTGTCTATGGTATCTCAAGATTACATAATATACAATACAAGTTGATTAAGTTATGGTTGGAATAGATTTGTTACCAATTTTCACGTAGCTAAAATGAGAAAAATTATCCAATCTTGTTTTACCCATAACTTCTTCATTTTAAATCCGTTTTGAGTGAATCAAATTGCTATGGTTTCATATTGAACTCTATTTTATGAATCTAAACAGAAAAGTATAGGTTTATAGTCGGAAAAATAAGTTACAAGTCGTTTTTGTAAAGGTAGTCATTTCAGTCGAAAGAACGACGTCTAGATGACCATTTTAGAAAACATACTTCCACTTTGAGTTTAACCATAATTTTTGGATATAGTTTCATGTTCATAATAAAAATAATTTTCTCAGAATAACAACTTTTAAATCAAAGTTTATCATAGTTTTTAATTAACTAACCCAAAACAGCCCGCGGTGTTACTACGACGGTGTAAATCCGGTTTTACGGTGTTTTTCGTGTTTCCAGGTTTTAAATCATTAAGTTAGCATATCATATAGATATAGAACATGTGTTTAGTTGATTTTAAAAGTCAAGTTAGAAGGATTAACTTTTGTTTGCGAACAAGTTTAGAATTAACTAAACTATGTTCTAGTGATTACAAGTTTAAACCTTCGAATAAGATAGCTTTATATGTATGAATCGAATGATGTTATGAACATCATTAATACCTTAATTTCCTTGGATAAACCTACTGGAAAAGAGAAAAATGGATCTAGCTTCAATGGATCCTTGGATGGCTCGAAGTTCTTGAAGCAGAATCATGACACGAAAACAAGTTCAAGTAAGATCATCACTTGAAATAAGATTGTTATTGTTATAGAAATTGAACCAAAGTTTGAATATGATTATTACCTTGTATTAGAATGATAACCTACTGTAAGAAACAAAGATTTCTTGAGGTTGGATGATCACCTTACAAGATTGGAAGTGAGCTAGCAAACTTGAAAGTATTCTTGATTTTATGAAACTAGAACTTTTGGAATTTATGAAGAACACTTAGAACTTGAAGATAGAACTTGAGAGAGATCAATTAGATGAAGAAAATTGAAGAATGAAAGTGTTTGTAGGTGTTTATGGTCGTTGGTGTATGGATTAGATATAAAGGATATGTAATTTTGTTTTCATGTAAATAAGTCATGAATGATTACTCATATTTTTGTAATTTTATGAGATATTTCATGCTAGTTGCCAAATGATGGTTCCCACATGTGTTAGGTGACTCACATGGGCTGCTAAGAGCTGATCATTGGAGTGTATATACCAATAGTACATACATCTAAAAGCTGTGTATTGTACGAGTACGAATACGGGTGCATACGAGTAGAATTGTTGATGAAACTGAACGAGGATGTAATTGTAAGCATTTTTGTTAAGTAGAAGTATTTTGATAATTGTATTGAAGTCTTTCAAAAGTGTATAAATACATATTAAAACACTACATGTATATACATTTTAACTGAGTCGTTAAGTCATCGTTAGTCGTTACATGTAAATGTTGTTTAGAAACCTTTAGGTTAACGATCTTGTTAAATGTTGTTAACCCAATGTTTATAATATCAAAAGAGATTTTAAATTATTATATTATCATGATATTATGATGTACGAATATCTCTTAATATGATATATATACATTCAATGTCGTTACAACGATAATCGTTACATATATGTCTCGCTTCAAAATCATTAAGTTAGTAGTCTTGTTTTTACATATGTAGTTCATTGTTAATATACTTAATGATATGTTTACTTATCATAATATAATGTTAACTATATATATAACCATATATATGTCATCATATAGTTTTTACAAGTTTTAACGTTCGTGAATCACCGGTCAACTTGGGTGGTCAATTGTCTATATGAAACCTATTTCAATTAATCAAGTCTTAACAAGTTTGATTGCTTAACATGTTGGAAACATTTAATCATGTAAATATCAATCTCAATTAATATATATAAACATGGAAAAGTTCGGGTCACTACAGTACCTACCCGTTAAATAAATTTCGTCCCGAAATTTTAAGCTGTTGAAGGTGTTGACGAATCTTCTGGAAATAGATGAGGGTATTTCTTCTTCATCTGATCTTCACACTCCCAGGTGAACTCGGGTCCTCTACGAGCATTCCATCGAACCTTAACAATTGGTATCTTGTTTTGCTTAAGTCTTTTAACCTCACGATCCATTATTTCGACGGGTTCTTCGATGAATTGAAGTTTTTCGTTGATTTGGATTTCATCTAACGGAATAGTGAGATCTTCTTTAGCAAAACATTTCTTCAAATTCGAGACGTGGAAAGTGTTATGTACAGCCGCGAGTTGTTGAGGTAACTCAAGTCGGTAAGCTACTGGTCCGACACGATCAATAATCCTGAATGGTCCAATATACCTTGGATTTAATTTCCCTCGTTTACCAAATCGAACAACGCCTTTCCAAGGTGCAACTTTAAGCATGACCATCTCTCCAATTTCAAATTCTATATCTTTTCTTTTAATGTCAGCGTAGCTCTTTTGTCGACTTTGGGCGGTTTTCAACCGTTGTTGAATTTGGATGATCTTCTCGGTAGTTTCTTGTATAATCTCCGGACCCGTAATCTGTCTATCCCCCACTTCACTCCAACAAATCGGAGACCTGCACTTTCTACCATAAAGTGCTTCAAACGGCGCCATCTCAATGCTTGAATGGTAGCTGTTGTTGTAGGAAAATTCTGCTAACGGTAGATGTCGATCCCAACTGTTTCCGAAATCAATAACACATGCTCGTAGCATGTCTTCAAGCGTTTGTATCGTCCTTTCACTCTGCCCATCAGTTTGTGGATGATAGGCAGTACTCATGTCTAGACGAGTTCCTAATGCTTGCTGTAATGTCTGCCAGAATCTTGAAATAAATCTGCCATCCCTATCAGAGATAATAGAGATTGGTATTCCATGTCTGGCGACGACTTCCTTCAAATACAGTCGTGCTAACTTCTCCATCTTGTCATCTTCTCTTATTGGCAGGAAGTGTGCTGATTTGGTGAGACGATCAACTATTACCCAAATAGTATCAAAACCACTTGCAGTCCTTGGCAATTTAGTGATGAAATCCATGGTAATGTTTTCCCATTTCCATTCCGGGATTTCGGGTTGTTGAAGTAGACCTGATGGTTTCTGATGCTCAGCTTTGACCTTAGAACACGTCAAACATTCTCCTACGTATTTAGCAACATCGGCTTTCATACCCGGCCACCAAAAATGTTTCTTGAGATCCTTGTACATCTTCCCCGTTCCAGGATGTATTGAGTATCTGGTTTTATGAGCTTCTCTAAGTACCATTTCTCTCATATCTCCAAATTTTGGTACCCAAATCCTTTTAGCCCTATACCGGGTTCCGTCTTCCCGAATATTAAGATGCTTCTCCGATCCTTTGGGTATTTCATCATTTAAATTTCCCTCTTTTAAAACTCCTTGTTGCGCCTCCTTTATTTGAGTAGTAATGTTATTATGAATCATTATATTCATAGATTTTACTCGAATGGGTTCTCTGTCCTTCCTGCTCAAGGCATCGGCTACCACATTTGCCTTCCCCGGGTGGTAACGAATCTCAAAGTCGTAATCATTCAATAATTCAATCCACCTACGCTGCCTCATATTCAGTTGTTTCTGATTAAATATGTGTTGAAGACTTTTGTGGTCGGTATATATAATACTTTTGACCCCATATAAGTAGTGCCTCCAAGTCTTTAATGCAAAAACAACCGCGCCTAATTCCAAATCATGCGTCGTATAATTTTGTTCGTGAATCTTCAATTGTCTAGACGCATAAGCAATCACCTTCGTTCGTTGCATTAATACACAACCGAGACCTTTCTTTGATGCATCACAATAAATCACAAAATCATCATTCCCTTCAGGCAATGACAATATAGGGCCGTAGTTAGCTTTTTCTTCAATAACTGAAACGCTTTCTCTTGTTCATCATTCCATTCAAATTTCTTCCCTTTATGCGTTAATGCAGTCAAGGGTTTTGCTATTCTGGAAAAGTCTTGGATGAACCTTCTATAGTAACCAGCTAGTCCTAAAAACTGGCGTATGTGTTTCGGAGTTTTCGGGGTTTCCCACTTTTCAACAGTTTCTATCTTTGCCGGATCCACCTTAATACCTTCTTTGTTCACTATGTGACCGAGGAATTGAACTTCTTCCAACCAAAATGCACACTTTGAAAACTTAGCGTACAATTCTTCCTTTCTCAATACTTCTAACACCTTTCTCAAATGTTCACCGTGTTCTTGGTCATTCTTTGAGTAAATAAGTATGTCATCAATGAAAACAATGACAAACTTGTCAAGGTATGGTCCACACACTCGGTTCATAAGGTTCATGAACACAGCTGGTGCATTAGTTAAACCAGACGGCATGACCATAAACTCGTAATGACCATAACGTGTTCTGAAAGCAGTCTTTGGAATATCATCTTCTTTCACCCGCATTTGATGATACCTGGAACGTAAGTCAATCTTTGAATAAACAGACGAGCCTTGTAGTTGATCAAATAAGTCATCAATTCTTGATAGTGGGTAGCGGTTCTTGATGGTTAGTTTGTTCAACTCTCGGTAGTCGATACACAACCTGAATGTACCATCTTTCTTCTTGACAAACAAAACAGGAGCTCCCCACGGTGATGTGCTTGGTCGAATGAAACCACGCTCTAAAAGTTCTTGTAATTGGCTTTTCAGTTCTTTCATCTCCTGGGTGCGAGTCTGTAAGGAGCACGAGCTATTGGTGCAGCTCCTGGTACAAGATCTATTTGAAATTCAACGGATCGATGTGGGGGTAATCCCGGTAATTCTTTCGGAAATACATCGGGAAATTCTTTTGCAATGGGAACATCATTGATGCTCTTTTCTTCAGTTTGTACTTTCTCGACGTGTGCTAGAACAGCATAGCAACCTTTTCTTATTAGTTTTTGTGCCTTCAAATTACTAATAAGATGTAGCTTCGTGTTGCCCTTTTCTCCGTACACCATTAAGGGTTTTCCTTTTTCTCGTATAATGCGAATTGAATTTTTGTAACAGACGATCTCTGCTTTCACTTCTTTCAACCAGTCCATACCGATTATCACATCAAAACTCCCTAACTCTACTGGTATCAAATCAATCTTAAATGTTTCGCTAACCAGTTTAATTTCTCGATTCCGACATATATTATCTGCTGAAATTAATTTACCATTTGCTAATTCGAGTAAATATTTACTATCCAAAGGCGTCAATGGACAACTTAATTTAGCACAAAAATCTCTACTCATATAGCTTCTATCCGCACCCGAATCAAATAAAACGTAAGCAGATTTATTGTCAATAAGAAACGTACCCGTAACAAGCTCTGGGTCTTCCTGTGCCTCTGCCGCATTAATATTGAAAACTCTTCCACGGCCTTGTCCATTCGTGTTCTCCTGGTTCGGGCAATTTCTAATAATGTGGCCCGGTTTTCCACATTTATAACAAACTACATTGGCATAACTTGCTCCGACACTACTTGCTCCGCCATTACTCGTTCCGACACCATTTGTTCCTTTCGTTCTATTAACCCCTGGTCCGTAGACCTCACACTTCGCCGCGCTATGACCATTTCTTTTACACTTGTTGCAAAATTTGGTGCAGAACCCCGAGTGATTCTTTTCACACCTTTGGCATAGCTGCTTCTGATTGTTGTTGTTGTTGCGGTTATTATTGTTGTTGGGATGATTGTTGTAGTTGCTGTTGTTGTTGTTGTTATTGTTGTTGTTGTTTGGGCCGTTTGTTGTAGTTGCGATTGATGTTGCGATTGTTGGGATAATTGTTGCGATTATTGTTGTAATTGCTGTTGTTGTTGTATTGGTGATTCTTATCACCGTTTTCCTCCCACTTTCTTTTGACTTGCTTCACATTGGCCTCTTCAGCAGTCTGTTCTTTAATTCTTTCTTCAATCTGGTTCACTAGTTTGTGAGCCATTCTACATGCCTGTTGTATGGAGGCGGGCTCGTGTGAACTTATATCTTCTTGGATTCTTTCCGGTAATCCTTTCACAAACGCGTCGATCTTCTCTTCCTCATCTTCGAATGCTCCCGGACACAATAGGCACAATTCTGTGAATCGTCTTTCGTACGTGGTAATATCAAATCCTTGGGTTCGTAACCCTCTAAGTTCTGTCTTGAGCTTATTGACCTCGGTTCTGGGACGGTACTTCTCGTTCATCAAGTGCTTGAATGCTGACCACGGTAGTGCGTACGCATCGTCTTGTCCCACTTGCTCTAGATAGGTATTCCACCATGTTAACGCAGAACCTGTGAAGGTATGCGTAGCGTACTTTACTTTGTCCTCTTCAGTACACTTACTTATGGCAAACACCGATTCGACCTTCTCGGTCCACCGTTTCAATCCGATCGGTCCTTCGGTTCCATCAAATTCCAAAGGTTTGCAGGCAGTGAATTCTTTGTAGGTGCATCCTACACGATTTCCTGTACTGCTAGATCCAAGGTTATTGTTGGTATGTAGCGCAGCCTGTACTGCGGCTATGTTTGAAGCTAGAAAAGTACGGAATTCCTCTTCATTCATATTCACGGTGTGTCGAGTAGTCGGTGCCATTTCCTTCAAAATAGTCAAATGGAACAAGTTAATCATACAGAATATTAAGAGTAGTTAATAGTATTTCGTAGCATAATATGAACTCATTTATAAAAGCTTTTTCTTCATATTAGCGTTTTATAAGTTTAAATTCGGGTAGTACCTACCCGTTAAGTTCATACTTAGTAGCTAATATACAATTCAACTACTACAATTCTATATGAAAAACTGATTATAATAATATTTCGCGTTCAAACTTTTATACAATATTTTACAAACTTACAATACCGCTTATTTTACATAAAGCATGAAATATAGCACACAATAACTTTGATACAAGATAGTTGTGAAGATAATTCTAGCTAGTACACAAGTCGTTCAGCAAAGGCAATAAACACACGTAATTCATACGTCCAGAAACAAGTCATGCATTCTGGTTTTACTAGGATTACTTCCCATCCTTGGTCTTGTGGAACATAACCATTATGGCCGTTGATAAGACAGCGTGTTGTAACGTCGTCAAAGGTACGAGGGTTACGTAATGTCCAACAGTCCCGTAACAATCTAAAAACCTCATTTCTTACCCCAATTACCGACTCCGTCACTTGTGGAAACGTTTTGTTTAATAGTTGTAGCCCGATGTTCTTGTTCTCACTTTGGTGAGAAGCGAACATTACTAATCCGTAAGCATAACATGCTTCTTTATGTTGCATGTTAGCCGCTTTTTCTAAATCACGAAGTCCAATATTCGGATATATTGAGTCAAAATAATTTCTTAACCCGTTGCGTAAAATAGCATTTGGGTTCCCCGCAATATATGCGTCAAAGTAAACACATCGTAACTTCTGGGTTTCCCAATGTGATATCCCCCATCTTTCAAACGAAAGTCTCTTATAAACCAAGACATTCTTGGAACGTTCTTCGAATGTCTTACAAACTGATCTCGCCTTAAATAGTTGTGCCGAGGAATTCTGGCCGACTCTAGACAAGATTTCATCAATCATGTCTCCGGGTAGGTCTCTTAAAATATTGGGTTGTCTATCCATTTTGTATTTTTATACTGTAAAATAGACAAGAGTTAGATTCATAAAAAAAAATATACTTATTAATACAAGCAATTTTTACATATATATCATAAAGCATAAGCACACTATATTACATATATTACACCACACGAATACAACTATCTTATTCCGACTCGCTTGTTTCTTCTTCTTCGGTTTTGGTTCATTTTGCCAAGTTTCTAGGGATATATGATGTTCCCCTAATACGAGCCGTCGTGATCCACATTGGTTTAGAAAAACCTGGTGGTTTAGAGGTTCCCGGGTCATTGTTACAACTTAAGGACTTCGGGGGTTGACGATACATATAAAGTTCATCGGGGTTGGAATTAGATTTCTCTATTTTTATGCCCTTTCCCTTATTATTTTCTTTTGCCTTTTTAAATTCAGTTGGGGTAATTTCTATAACATCATCGGAATTCTCGTCGGAATCCGATTCATCGGAGAATTGGTAATCCTCCCAATATTTTGCTTCCTTGGCGGAAACACCATTGACCATAATTAACCTTGGTCGGTTGGTTGAGGATTTTCTTTTACTTAACCGTTTTATTATTTCCCCCACCGGTTCTATTTCTTCATCCGGTTCCGATTCTTCTTCCGGTTCCGATTCTTCTTCCGGTTCCGACTCTTCTTCCGGTTCCTCTTCGGGAACTTGTGAATCAGTCCACGAATCATTCCAATTTACATTTGACTCTTCATTATTATTAGGTGAGTCAATGGAACTTGTTCTAGAGGTAGACATCTATCACATAATATCAAACGCGTTAAGAGATTAATATATCACATAATATTCACATGTTAAAAATATATAGTTTCCAACAAAATTTGTTAAGCAATCATTTTTCAAGTAAACACGGTCGAAGTCCAGACTCACTAATGCATCCTAACAAACTCGATAAGACACCCTAATGCAAAATTCTGGTTCTCTAAGACCAACGCTCGGATACCAACTGAAATGTCCCGTTCTTTTTGATTAAAAACGTTCCATATTAATTGATTTCGTTGCGAGGTTTTGACCTCTATATGAGACGTTTTTCAAAGACTGCATTCATTTTAAAACAAACCATAACCTTTATTTCATCAATAAAGGTTTAAATAGCTTTACGTAGATTATCAAATAATGATAATCTAAAATATCCTGTTTACACACGACCATTACATAATGGTTTACAATACAAATATGTTACAACAAAATAAGTTTCTTGAATGCAGTTTTTACACAATATCATACAAGCATGGACTCCAAATCTCGTCCTTATTTAAGTATGCGACAGAGGAAGCTCTTAATAATTACCTGAGAATAAACATGCTTAAAACGTCAACAAAAATGTTGGTGAGTTATAGGTTTAACCTATATATATCAAATCATAATAATAGACCACAAGATTTCATATTTCAATACACATCCCATACATAGAGATAAAAATCATTCATATGGTGAACACCTGGTAACCGACATTAACAAGATGCATATATAAGAATATCCCCATCATTCCGGGACACCCTTCGGATATGATATAAATTTCGAAGTACTAAAGCATCCGGTACTTTGGATGGGGTTTGTTAGGCCCAATAGATCTATCTTTAGGATTCGCGTCAATTAGGGTGTCTGTTCCCTAATTCTTAGATTACCAGACTTAATAAAAAGGGGCATATTCGATTTCGATAATTCAACCATAGAATGTAGTTTCACGTACTTGTGTCTATTTTGTAAATCATTTATAAAACCTGCATGTATTCTCATCCCAAAAATATTAGATTTTAAAAGTGGGACTATAACTCACTTTCACAGATTTTTACTTCGTCGGGAAGTAAGACTTGGCCACTGGTTGATTCACGAACCTATAATAATATATACATATATATCAAAATATGTTCAAAATATATTTACAACACTTTTAATATATTTTGATGTTTTAAGTTTATTAAGTCAGCTGTCCTCGTTAGTAACCTACAACTAGTTGTCCACAGTTAGATGTACAGAAATAAATCGATAAATATTATCTTGAATCAATCCACGACCCAGTGTATACGTATCTCAGTATTGATCACAACTCAAACTATATATATTTTGGAATCAACCTCAACCCTGTATAGCTAACTCCAACATTCACATATAGAGTGTCTATGGTTGTTCCGAAATATATATAGATGTGTCGACATGATAGGTCGAAACATTGTATACGTGTCTATGGTATCTCAAGATTACATAATATACAATACAAGTTGATTAAGTTATGGTTGGAATATATTTGTTACCAATTTTCACGTAGCTAAAATGAGAAAAATTATCCAATCTTGTTTTACCCATAACTTCTTCATTTTAAATCCGTTTTGAGTGAATCAAATTGCTATGGTTTCATATTGAACTCTATTTTATGAATCTAAACAGAAAAGTATAGGTTTATAGTCGGAAAAATAAGTTACAAGTCATTTTTGTAAAGGTAGTCATTTCAGTCGAAAGAACGACGTCTAGATGACCATTTTAGAAAACATACTTCCACTTTGAGTTTAACCATAATTTTTGGATATAGTTTCATGTTCATAATAAAAATAATTTTCTCAGAATAACAACTTTTAAATCAAAGTTTATCATAGTTTTTAATTAACTAACCCAAAACAGCCCGCGGTGTTACTACGACGGTGTAAATCCGGTTTTACGGTGTTTTTCGTGTTTCCAGGTTTTAAATCATTAAGTTAGCATATCATATAGATATAGAACATGTGTTTAGTTGATTTTAAAAGTCAAGTTAGAAGGATTAACTTTTGTTTGCGAACAAGTTTAGAATTAACTAAACTATGTTCTAGTGATTACAAGTTTAAACCTTCGAATAAGATAGCTTTATATGTATGAATCGAATGATGTTATGAACATCATTACTACCTTAATTTCCTTGGATAAAACTACTGGAAAATAGAAAAATGGATCTAGCTTCAATGGATCCTTGGATGGCTCGAAGTTCTTGAAGCAGAATCATGACACGAAAACAAGTTCAAGTAAGATCATCACTTGAAATAAGATTGTTATAGTTATAGAAATTGAACCAAAGTTTGAATATTATTATTACCTTGTATTAGAATGATAACCTACTGTAAGAAACAAAGATTTCTTGAGGTTGGATGATCACCTTACAAGATTGGAAGTGAGCTAGCAAACTTGAAAGTATTCTTGATTTTATGAAACTAGAACTTTTGGAATTTATGAAGAACACTTAGAACTTGAAGATAGAACTTGAGAGAGATCAATTAGATGAAGAAAATTGAAGAATGAAAGTATTTGTAGGTGTTTTTGGTCGTTGGTGTATGGATTAGATATAAAGGATATCTAATTTTGTTTTCATGTAAATAAGTCATGAATGATTACTCATATTTTTGTAATTTTATGAGATATTTCATGCTAGTTGCCAAATGATGGTTCCCACATGTGTTAGGTGACTCACATGGGCTGCTAAGAGCTGATCATTGGAGTGTATATACCAATAGTACATACATCTAAAAGCTGTGTATTGTACGAGTACGAATACGGGTGCATACGAGTAGAATTGTTGATGAAACTGAACGAGGATGTAATTGTAAGCATTTTTGTTAAGTAGAAGTATTTTGATAATTGTATTGAAGTCTTTCAAAAGTGTATAAATACATATTAAAACACTACATGTATATACATTTTAACTGAGTCGTTAAGTCATCGTTAGTCGTTACATGTAAATGTTGTTTAGAAACCTTTAGGTTAACGATCTTGTTAAATGTTGTTAACCCAATGTTTATAATATCAAAAGAGATTTTAAATTATTATATTATCATGATATTATGATGTACGAATATCTCTTAATATGATATATATACATTCAATGTCGTTACAACGATAATCGTTACATATATGTCTCGCTTCAAAATCATTAAGTTAGTAGTCTTGTTTTTACATATGTAGTTCATTGTTAATATACTTAATGATATGTTTACTTATCATAATATAATGTTAACTATATATATAACCATATATATGTCATCATATAGTTTTTACAAGTTTTAACGTTCGTGAATCACCGGTCAACTTGGGTGGTCAATTGTCTATATGAAACCTATTTCAATTAATCAAGTCTTAACAAGTTTGATTGCTTAACATGTTGGAAACATTTAATCATGTAAATATCAATCTCAATTAATATATATAAACATGGAAAAGTTCGGGTCACTACATTTAGTACTGTTAATATTGCCATGCTATATACTGCTATAAACGAGCTAGGTTTCTGTAGTGCCTGATTACGTGCTTGCTTCATGCCTACTATTTGCAGCACCGACTTGGAAAAACTTACCTTTCCTAGTTCAGATGTTCTTCTGAACCCATTTCCCACACGTCTAACCCTAAGGATTAGTATTGTAATCCACCTGTTACTACTGTTCCACCGTTCCAGAGATCAAAATGATTCTTCACGCAATCTAGGAGGAGTACCCCTCGGATTACAGGCCCACTAAAGTCGATCCTCGGAGGAGGAGATATTGGAGGATTTGTCGGAGTAACCGCACCCCGAGCTCACTCTAAATAGCCACGTACGACGTGTGAACATTCGAAGGTTGTTCAGTTCCTGCAAGATGGCTCATATCTCGTACGCTTTCATGACCGTCACTTATCTCTTTCGTTCTTCACCACTACTCGATGATCTGACGACATTTCTGGATTTATTACCCTAACACTCTTAGGCATTGGGGAAGTCGGGAGGACATCTCCTTTCACAAGGTTAGAGTGCCTTCTACTGATGCTCAACCATACCCAAAGACTTGGGAGTCGCCTCAAGACATATCGTACTACTACTTGCAACACATACAACTCGACGCAAGACCCAGATTGAATTTCTAGAAAGGAACCTAACGATGTTACCTGAACCTGAAAATTTTGAAGAAATTTCGGGACATTTAGGCATTGGTGCATGACCTACGGAACTTACGCACCCACACCGAGAAACCGTGAGATTAATTATGTAGATTTTGTTTTGAGATAGCATAGATAAAGCACCGTTGGATGAAATTGAGTAGAACTGAAAGTGATCACGTTACATTGACCATATGGAGTGATATTGGAATGAACGTATGATTTAGTACAATATAATGACGCCAGGCCAGCGTAATTATATTGAAGTGAATCATGCAGAAGTCCTAATGTTACTACATAAGGAATATGAAGCGATTCAAAGGAAATTTTGGTAGGAACCACTTGAGTATACGCATTATGGTCTGATAAAGGCAGGAATAACCACTTAGTCTAGATACTGTACGAGAAGGGCCTGGACTGCAGAATTGATAACCCGAAGATTTGTTATAGATATAGACACCCTGGATACTTAAGGAAAAAGTTCTCAAATAGGAAAAAAAAAACTTTGGACTCACATACGATAGAGCAATCATTATCTCAGCTATGGAGACTCGCATGGATCCTGATTTTAGTTAGGGTACGTTTCTTCACAACAATTTATCGTCTCGGAATTGTTTAATACTAGAGTGATAGAAACCTTATATCTAAGAATCCTAGTGTGATGACTAATAAGCCATTAACAACCATGAGAGTTAAGTATTCTATAGGACAAGCTAATGGTAAGTTGGCAGAGATAGAAGAGTAATTTAAGATAGTACCTTAAAAATTAACAGGTGGGTCATTTGGAGATGACCTCATGCCAACAAAACTTGGAAGTTTTATAGTAGTAGTTAGAAAGGATTAGTTACCTACGCACAAGCAGATGTTATTTGAGAAGGTTGATAAAAATTTTCACGGCAGTATAATAAGATTTGGTTGGAATGGACCTTAAAATTAACCTAATACTCATCGAGTTAGAAAGTTTTGAGGAAATAGTTGGAACGGACTGACTTTCAAGGACGAAAGCGAAAGTTATTTATAGTAAGAAGATTATTCATATACCTCGCGAGAATGGTGAGCCAAAAGCCATCTGGATTACTTCAACAACCCGAGATCCCACAATGGAAATGGGAAGGGATGACGATGGATTTCATTCTGAAACTACCGAAAATAGTCGGCAGTTATGACACTATCGGGGTTATCGTTGATCGCCTCACCAAATCTGCTCACTTTCTAGCCATGAAAGAAACCGATACAATGGACAACGATACATAAAGGAAATTGTATCCCGTCACTTCAGCAATTCAAATTCTATACTACCCAAGAATCGTATTTGATGCTCATTCTTATGCGACACTGAATCCTAACTTATTCCGAGAGAATTCTTAATCAATGATAATCACACCATCACCCTTCTTACTTCGATATTAGTCATACCAGTTCGGAATACCCCAAACTTCAAATACTTCACATACTTGAATGACATTTTGTGGCATTTCATCACGTAGACTTATTTTTCTGGCCCTTTGACAAGCATCACAGGATTTTCAAAGAAGGTGTGCGTCTTTGAAAATTGTAGGCCAATAGAATCCAGCATCGTAAACTTTTCTTGCTGTGAGTTCAGGCCCATAATGCCCTCCTGTTGGTCCTGTGTGACAATGGTTTAAGATTTGACTGGCTTTATCTCCGAATACACATCGGCGTATTATTCCATCGGGACAACTTTTAAACAAATGTGGATCTTCCGGAAGTAGTTTTTTATATCACTAAAGAATTTCTTTCGTTTTTGGTACGATAATCCTTTTTCAAGGAATCCACATACTAAGTAGTTTGTATAGTCTGCAAATCATGGAATTTCATTATAATCTATTTTCAATAGATATTCATCAGGAAAGTTATCTTGTATGGCCGATTCATTTAGAACTTTTAATTCAGGATTTTTAAGACGAGAAAGATGATCAGCGGCGAGATTTTCTGCTCCCTTTTTATCTCGGATCTCAATATCGAACTCTTGTAAGAGTAAGATCCAACGGATTAATCGTGGTTTAGCATCTTGTTTTGAAAATAGGTATCTAAGAGCAGAATGGTCAGTATAGACCACCGTTTTAGCTAGAACGAGATATGAACGAAATTTGTCAAAAGCAAAGATAATGGCAAGGAGTTCTTTTTCAGTAGTTGTGTAATTCATTTGTGCTCCTTGTCATGTCTTACTAGCATAATAAATAGGTTGAAATCGTTTTTCAATTCTTTGTCCTAAAACGGCTCCCATTGCAAAATCACTTGCATCGCACATAAGTTCAAATGGTAAATTCCAATTTGGAGTTATCATGATCGGCGCATTAGTGAGTTTTTCTTTAAGAATATTAAAAGATTTGATGCATTCATCTGAAAAGATGAATGGATCATCCTTTTCTAGGAGTTTATTCATAGGTGTGGCAATTTTAGAAAAATCTTTTATGAAACGTCGGTAAAAACCGGCATGCCCTAGAAAAATCCTAACTCCTCTAATATTGGTGGGATGTGGAAGTTTAGCAATTACATCTACTTTAGCTCTATCCACTTCAGTTCCTTCCTTTGAAATTTTATGACCAAGAACGATGCCTTCTTTAACCATGAAATGGCATTTCTCCCAATTAAGAACTAGATTTGATTGTTCGCATCTAATAAGCATTCGTTTAAGATTAACTAGACATGTTTCAAATGTATCACCGAAGACTGAAAAGTCATCCATGAAAACTTCCATGCATTCTTCTATCATGTCGTGAAAAATTGCCATCATGCACCTTTGAAAGGTTGCAGGGGCGTTGCAAAGTCCAAATGGCATGCGTTTGTAAGAAAAAGTACCATAAGAGCACGTGAACGTGGTTTTCTCTTAGTCCTCGGGTGCTATTGGAATTTGAAAATATCCGAAAAAACCATCAAGAAAACAATAGTAACTATTTCCGGCTAATCTTTCCAACATTTGATCAATGAAAGGTAAGGGAAAGTGATCTTTTCTGGTGGCGTCATTTAATTTTATATAATCAATACAAACACGCCATCCTGTTACAGTCCTAGTAGGAATAAGCTAATTTTTTCATTTGTGATGACAGTCATGCCTCCCTTCTTAGGTACACATTGAACTGGGCTTACCCATGGACTATCAGAGATTGGATAAATTAAACCTGCATCTAGCAGTTTAATAATTTCTTTCTTAACAACATCTTGCATATTAGGATTTAGTCTTTGTTGGCATTGCACATACGTTTTATGACCTTCTTCCATAAGGATTTTATGTGTGCAATACGAAGGACTTATACCTTTAATGTCATTAATCTTCCATGCAATAGTGGTTTATGAGCTTTTAGCACAGAAATGTCTCAAGATTTTTCATTTTTTGTAAGAGAAGATGATATTATTACAGGTAATTCAGATTCACCATGTAAATAAGCGTATTCCAAATGGTTTGGAAGTGGTTTTAACTCTAATGTCGGTGGTTCTTCTGTCGATGATTTATATCGATATCTGTCTTCCTCTTTTAGCATTTGAATTTCTTCTGTTGTTGCTTCATATCTATTAGCCATGAATGTGGCTAACATTTCAGCTTCATCAATTGGTTCAGTTCCTTCTCCTAAAGAACATTCTCCTGTTCCTTGTAATTCTGGAAATTCTTCTAATAATTCTGCATGTGAATCTATAGTTTGAATATAATAACATGTATCATCTGCAGATTGCGGTTGTTGCATGGCTCTATCAAAAGAAAATGTAACACTCTCATCCTCTATACTTAGGGTCCGTTTCTTACCAAACACGTCTATTATTGCTTTAGCCATGTTTAAGAATGGTCTTCCTAATATGAGAGGAAGTCGAGAATCTTCTTCCATGTCCAGAATAACAAAATCTACTAGAAATACTAAAGTACCAACTTTAACTAGCATGTTCTCCATTATCCCTCTAGGATATTTTACTGATCGATCGGCTAGTTGTATACTTATTCGTGTTGGTTTCAATTCTCGAAGGTCTAGTTTAGCGTATAGTGAATACGGCATTAAATTTATACTAGCACCTAAATCTGCCAATGCTTCTATTGAACTAAGACTACTCAGAAAACATGGAGTCGTGAAACTTTCTGGATCTGATAATTTTTCTGGTATCTTATTCAACAGCACTGCAGAGCAATTAGCATTCATTGTAACAGCCTAGAGTTCTTCCATTTTCTTTCTATTTGTGATTAGGTCTTTCAAGAATTTAGCATATCTTGGCATTCCTGAAATTACATCAATGAAAGGAAGATTTACATTTATTTGTTTAAACATATCCAAGAATTTGGATTGCTCGGCTTCAAGTCTCTCTTTTCTCATTTTACTCGGGTAAGGAAGTGGTGGTTGGTATGGTTTAACATAAGGTTTAGCCTTAACTGTGTTATCTTCATTAATCTTTTCAACTACCAGTTCTGTTTTCTTATCTTGCTCAGGTTGTGGTTCTTGTGGAGCAGGAATAGAGTCATCAGAAATTACAGGTATTTTAGGTGGTTTAAGTGTATTACTACTTCTTGTGGTAATGGCTTTAGCTGTTTCATTCCGGGGGTTAGCATTTGTATCGCTAGGTAGACTTCCCGGTTTTCTTTCACCTATCAACCTTGCTAGGTTACTTACTTCTTGTTCCAAATTTTGAATAGAAGCTTGTTGATTTCTAAATGCTTGAGTATTTTGTTCATTAGTTTGTTTCTGAGATGTGAAAAACTGTGTTTGGGTTCAACTAGCTTCGACATCATATCTTCAAAATTTGGCTTTTTATCATCTGTTTGTGGTGGTTTATTTGAAAAAATAGGTCTTTGCTGATTGTAAGTATTATTGGATACTTGTTGATTGCTAGGACCTTGTTGGTTATTGTAAGGAACATTTCGGTTATAATTCTGGTTTTGATTGTAAATTGGTCTTGGCGGTTGATAATTATTCTGATAACTATTTCCAGGCCTTTGGTTCATGTATGAAACATTCTCTCTTTGTTCCATTGTTTGTTCAATACTGAGACAATCTTTTGTCAAATGTGGCCCTCCACACTGCTCACAACTAATTCGTATTAAGTGAATATCTTTAGTCATCTTTTCCATTCGTCTCTCGACAGCATCTATCTTTGCGGAAATGGAATCAAAGTCATGGCTAGAATCGGCTCTAGCCGCTTTAGATGATCTAACGATATCTTTTTCTTGATGCCACTCATGTGAGTGGGAAGCAGTGTTATCAATAATTTTGTAAGCTTCAGTTGCGATTTTCTTCATAATGGAACCACCAGCTGCTATATCGATGTTTTTTTCGTGTAGTGATGTCGCATCCTTGGTAGAATATTTGTACTATTTGATAATTGTCAAAACCATGTTGCAGACATCCTCTCAACAACTTTCCAAATCTTGTCCATGCCTCATACAGAGTTTCATTTGGCTTTTGCGTGAACGTAACAATTTCTCCTTGAAGTCTTACGGCTTTAGATGCCGGAAAGAATTGTTTAAGAAATTTTTCAACTAAAACATCCCATGTATCAATCGCCCCTTCAGGTAACGATTCTAACCAATCTTTGTCTTCTCCCTTTAAAGTCCAGGGAAATAACATGAGATATATCCGTTCATCCTCCACTTCTCGGATTTTAAATAAAGTACAGATCCTATTAAAGGTACGAAGATGTTCGTTTGGATCTTCCTTCGGCGCACCACTAAATTGGCATTGATTAGTTACCATGTGTAGGATTTGTCCTTTGATTTCATAATCTGGCGCATTAATGTCTGGTTGAGTAATTGCGTGACCTTGGCCAGTGCGTTTAGCTCTCATTCGGTCTTCCATACTTAGAGGTTCCAGATTTTCCATGATTGAATTTGTTGAATCTGAATCACTAGAGGATTCTGATTTAATGGTTTGTTCTTCGACAATCTCTGTTTGAATGATTGGTGGTTCCGGAGGAAAGATTAATGGTTCAGGATCTCTGAATTGTCCCTGAATATCCTCCGGATTCTCAATTGTGAGGTTGGGTTCAAAAAATGGATTATCGGAAATTTGAATTGGGGTACTTGGTCGACTAGATGACGATTCTAAAGAAAAATCAACGGCGACAATATTGCCTAGATGCCTTGATCGAGTTACAGGTGGTGAACGTATAAAAGGTGGTGAACGTTTTGCTCGGTGCATTCACTGAATATCCTATTAGTTATAAAAGATAAAAATTATATAAGTTATCAAATTAATAGACTTTTCTGATTTTGCCCACGTTTCGAATAGCCAATAGATGCAGCAGGTAGCCAGGACCCTTTAAATCGGAAGCCCACAACTCGCCACTAATAAATCCAACTATTACTACGAACTAGAAAATTTTGGATGTCTATCAATTTAACCACTTAAAATAATTTTTCGTTGAAATTTAGAGAAGAAATAGAAAATTCTATGTCCTAAAAACTAGAGCGCCGAGAAATAAGAAAGAAAAAGAGTGCGTCGAAAAACGTCGAAAATAAATGGTCGAAAAATAATAAAAAGAACGTAGCGCGTCGAAACTTAAAAGTCTAAAAACTAAGAATTAAAAGTTGCGTCTAAAAGTATTAAAGCTTAAAAGGAATACTATATCCAAAATGGCAATAACTTAAAAAGTACTAAAATTTATAAAACAGCGTCGCAAAATTCTAAAGCACCTAAATCTTAGTCTAAAGAAAAAGCACTTAAGGGATTTTACGGAAAATCCTAAAAATCTAGAAATAAAAATAACTACGGCAAATACTATATTTTAAAACTAGTTACGAGCGAAAAATATAAAAATACGCTTTAACGATTAAAAATATACAAAATTTAAAAATAGGCTTAAAGTTATAAAAATATAATTTTTATAAAAATATTATTTTTATATTATTATTTTATAAAAGTATTAAGTTTATATATTTAATAAAACTAAATTAAAACTAAAAATACAAAATAAAACTAAATAATATTAATTATTATTTTAATTAACCCTAAATCTAAATTAATTAATAATAATTATATATAAATCTTAACCCTAATCGTACGTACCAGGTATGTGGGCTGTCTTTTCAACTCATGCGATCACATGAGATGTATGTTATAAATTCATGCAGTCGCATGACCCTGGTTACCAGGCCGGATAGTTGGGCCTCTACAGTTGAGCCCGTAAACTTTTTATTTATATTTTTGATTTTTAATTTTCTGATTTATATTTATATAAAGTATTTATATAAAATAAATAAAACTTATATTTTTTCAAACTAAAAATAGAAATAGAAATATTTTATAATTTATATATTTTGAACAATTCTTAAAAATATATATATTTTGTTTTTCTTTTTATATTTTTGTATTTTTAAAATTTAAAACGTATTAAAACTTAATAAAAATTTTTATTTTTTATAGCGTTTCGCTTCCGGCGTTTAAGCAGTTCCCCGGCAGCGGCGCCAAAAATACTTGATGTGCGTAGAGGTGTATACGAAATAGTTATATTTTTACTACGAAATACTATTAAATACGATACAAATTTACACAAGTTATTTATTTATTTATAGAGTGCATATACCTAAACCTTGCTACAACACATATAGGCAGTGTACCTAATGGTACAGTAGTGTAGTTTTTAGTAAGTCCGGTTCGTTCCACAGGGAGCTAGCCAAGTTTAACGCTATATTTTTAAAAACTATATTTGTATATAAATAAATAAATATATATATATATATATATATATATATATATATATATATATATATATATATATATATATATATATATATATATATATATATATATATATATATAAATATATATATAAATAAGTAGTTTTATTATTATAAAAGGGGGTTTTTACCATTTAATGAAAGGTTTGTCGATTTTAAAACTTAAGTCGCAGTTAAAACCGAATGTAAAATATTAAAAATAAAAATAACTTAATTTAAAGCGTAAAGTAAATGACAATAATTAAAGTGCGATAAAAGTGCAATAAATAAAATGACAATAAATAAAATTGCGATAATTAAAAAGTACGATAATTAAAATGACAATAAATTAAAGTGCGATAATTAAAAGTGCAATTAAATATGAAATAAAGAAATTATGCTTATTTAAACTTCCGTAATCATGATGTTTGACGTTATGATTTTAGTTTATTACCATGGGTTAATTGTCCTTTGTCCTGGATTATTCAATATGTCCATCTGGTTTTTGTCCATAACAGTCCATCAGTCATAAATATAAAGTGCGAGTGTCCTCGTCAAATTATCCTTATATTCGAAGTAAAATATTCCAACTAATTGGTGACTTAAACTATAATTATACCAATTTTCCTTGTATATAATTCACCCCTGTTTTAATAAGTCCATTGACTATTAATCCATTCCCGTATCCGGTTAAATGAACGATTATTAGTACTTATAAATATCCCGCCCATCGTGTCCGATCGAGTGTATGTGGTTATTTATAGGTACGTCCAATTGTAAATCTTTATATTAAATTAACAAACTATCATTAAATCAAACAAATATAAAGCCCATTAATAGCCCGTAGTCTAATTTTCACAAGTGTCGTTCTTTTGTCCAAACCCCAATTCTGGTACAAAGTCTAATTACCCCGTCTTAATATTTTAGCCCAACATCATGATTATTTCGGTTTAAATAAGCATAATAATAACTTAGCTACGAGACATTAATTTAAAAAGGTTGAATATAACTTACAATGATTAATAATAGCGTAGCGTTACACTGACAGAATTTTGACTTACACACTTACAACCTTCGCTAACATACCCTTATTATTATTAAAATTAAAATTAAAATTAATATTATAATATATATATATATATATATATATATATATATATATATATATATATATATATATATATATATATATATATATATATATATATATATATATATATTACGTTGAGAGATAGAGAAGAGAAAAAGATGTGTGTTTAGTTCGACCAAAATTGCGAAATTTATAGGACCTGACCCAAAATTTGGGGCCATGCGATCGCATGGATTTTGCACCTCCAGGCCATGCGATCGCATGGTGACTTTTTACAGCTCACATGCTTTTGTTTGTTTATTTGCCGACGATTTATATATATAATATAATATATATATAATTTTAATAATTATTTATATATTATATTATATTTATGTGCATAGTTGACTTGTAATTTTTAGTCCGTTGCGTCGAGCGTTGAGAGTTGACTCTGGTCCCGATTCCGGATTTTCGAACGTCCTTGCGTACAATTTAATATCTTGTATTTTGCGTTTTGCGTCTTGTACTCTTGTAATTTTGAGACGTTTTTCATCAATAATTTGAACCACTTTGATTGTACTTTGTACTTTTGAGCTTTTTGGTCATTTGCGTCTTCAATTCGTCGAATCTGTCTTTTGTCTTCACCTTTTATTATTTAAACGAATATTACTTGTAAATAGAACAATTGCAACTAAAAGCTTGTCTTTCTTGAGGGATAATGCTATGAAATATATATTCGTTTCTAGCATTATCAACGGCACAAATTTTCCCCTTAGCTCGGTAACGTTTAACTATTGGTTTATGAACCGGTAGACGCGAATCTTAGATATAGATCCATAGGGTTTGACATCCCCAATCGGGCTAGTCGCGCTAGCATTTAACGGGTGTTTAATACTTCGTTTATTTTAACGCACTCGCCAAGTGTACTTTTAGGGGGTGATATATTATTTTACGTTAAGTTAGTTACCAAGTGCTCACGGTTAAGCATATACTTTTCATACTGTTTTGAATACGAAATCTCGTTGTCTACCTTACATTATTGCTTACAATCAAACTATAGCTCACCAACATTCGTGTTGACTTTTAAGCATGTTTTATTCTCAGGTAACTAAGACGCTTATTGCTTCCGCTGTATTAGACTTGCTGTGTTAGACTTCCGCTGCAATGTTAGAGATGTCTCAATCATGGAACTTTTTACTTGCATTCATTACTTATGTTTTATTCTTGCTGTGTTAGACTTCCGCTGCAATGTTAGAGATGTCTCAATCATGGAACTTTTTACTTGCATTCATTACTTATGTTTTATTCGAACTATGGTTTGTAATGACCTAAGCATCACGTACTATTCGTAGAAGCACGTTACTTTTGTATAACATTTGACGTTGGTAAAAACGTTATCTTTTCATGAATGCAAAACTTGTTTTAAAACAGCATATAGTATTATACCGTGTAATGGACCTATAAATATATATATATATATATATATATATATATATATATATATATATATATATATATATATATATATATATATATATATATATATATATATATATATATATATATATATATATATATATATATATAGCGTTTCAAGAACGTAAACATAATACGACATAGTAAATTCTATTATTTAAATATATATAATAATCTTTGAAATATGATTATTTTGGAAAAACTTAAAATCTTATTATTAGATAAATATTTCAAACATATATATTATGTATAAATCTATAATTCTAAATGAAAAGATAAATATATATATATATATATATATATATATATATATATATATATATATATATATATATATATATATATATATATTTTAATTTATTCATAAAACGTTTCGATTTAAAATAATACATTTTGGTAAACAATGAGACGTTGATTTATAGAAGCAAATGACCACAACACTCGAATGATTAGGTTACACTTTGAGTGGGTTAGTTTTTTATTGAATTAAGTATTATTATTTATAAAGGTACTCGTCGCGAAACGTAAAATATTAGTTTTCTCAGCGTATGAAACGTCGTTCGAAAAACAGAAAGCGGAACATGAGTCGAGTGACAACGTCCATGTCATTAGAATAAAAATTACATTTTTACCATGCATGTAAATATAATATAATATATAATTAATTATATAAATTAAATATATTATATAAATATATATTATAATTAAACGAGTGTCGGCAGGGATATGAAATGGATACCAGCTGGAAGACTTGATCATGGGATCGCATGAATTAAACAAGGAGACTCCATGCGATCGCATAGAGTCAGAATGCTGGATACATCTATAAATCGAACGGGTATTCACTGGTACACACACACATATATCACCGATACATTACTCCCTCTGTTCTTATTATTATTATTATTATTATTATTATTATTATTATTATTATTATTATTATTATTATTATTATTATTATTATTGTTAGGAGTATTATGTATTATTATTAGTATGTATACATAAAATACTACGACGGAGTGTTGATTGAGTAATTCAAAAATGAATTTTATGAGCGGGATAGGGCTAAGGAAATTATGGGTTATAGCTATGGAGGTTATGGGTGTGGTTCATGGGTTTTGTTCGTGAGGTCAATCTAGTGTTTATCATCTCCGTTGCGTCTACGTACTTTCCTGCAATATTGAACCTCAATATTGATACGTGAGCATTCATAACTCAACTTTTATATATTAATAGTGTATCCCTGACTAGTGCTTGAGTTTATAGGATTATGCATGCCTGTATGTTTAATTTTGCCGTTAGATAGGTTATTTTGAATCCTGAATTAGGTACATATGCCACTAGGATAAGGTATATGATATGCATGTCGTTGGAAAGCTAGAGAAAAATTAAGAACTTTTCGTTTAGAACTCGAATGGTTTCGATGAACGGATTTGAAGTTATAGTCAACTGAATTTTTGTATTATTGATAAATGATTATTATTACTATCGTAGTTATTATCGTCGTTATAATTATTATTCAATTATTATTATTATTATTATTATTATTATTATTATTATTATTATTATTATTATTATTATTATTATTATTATTATTATTATTATTATTATTATTATTATTATTATTATTATTTTTATTATTAATAAAAGGTATTATCATTAAAAATTGTTATTTTTATTATTATTACTATCGTTATTATCGTCAAGGTTATAATTAGTATTATTATTATTATTATTATTATTATTATTAATATTATCGTTAAAATAGTTATTAGTATTATCATTAATATTATCATAATATTTATTATTATTAGTATTATTATAATTAAAACTAATATTAGTAACATCTAATTATTATGATTACTATTATTATCATTATTATGAACGCGATATAAAAGATGACTAAAAGCTATTAACAAATGGATTAAGAAATAATGAGTATAAGTATCAAGATGAAATTAAAATATTGAAAGGTATTGATTTAGATAAAAATAGCGTTTTCATTATTTTTATCATTATTATTATTAAAAGTATTATTAATATTAAAACTATCATTTTTACAAAAATTCTTATTTATAGGAATATCATTGTTAAAATAAAATATCCTTATTATTATCATCGTAATAAAAATTTTCATTTTTATCATAATATCATTTTTAGTAAAAATAAATATTGTTATTGTTATTAGTAGAATAATAATAATTATTATTACAAAATAATACCACTTTTACGCACTATTGTTATTATCGATATTATTTTATCAAATAAAAATGTGATACAAAGATATTTTACTACGTGTAAAATAATTACATTAATAATACCTATTATATTATTTTAAATGAATTTTATTACTTAAGATATATAAAAGTATATTTTTATTATATAAATTTTAATATAAAATTTTATTTATTAATAAATGAATTATATTATTTACTCTAATAAAATTTGTTAAAAATATTTAAATATATAAAACTACTATATTTAAACTATATAATAATCACGTATAAATTTTGGAAGTCATTTTTGGTCAAGATGAGTTTTGTTGACTTTTGCTTATTTAGTCTCGAGCATTAGGATTGTGGTACACTATGACTTGACCTAAATTGTTAGACAAATATTGACCAACATATAAATATATATAATTAATATAGGTTCGTGAATCCGAGGCCAACCTTGCACTTGTTCAATGCCATCATATGCTTAATTACTACGAAATACAATATAGTGAGTTCATTTGATTCCCTTTTACTCTTTACATTTTTGGGACTGAGAATACATGCGCTGTTTTTTATTAATGTTTTATTAAATGATTTTGAGATATATTTTGAACTGAGAATACATGAACTGTTTTTATAAATAATTGACGAAATAGACACAAGTATTCACAACTACATTCTATGATAGAATTATTTGGATTCTGGAACAACCCTCACTTTTCGACTTCCAATTTTACTAAAATACCTAGAGTTGTTATATACGAATAAATTAAACGTTGACCGAATAAACGTACGCTTAAAATAAATAATATAATTATAAATATTATAAATAAGGTTATGTTATAACATAATTACATCAATGAATATATATAATATTTATATTAATTTTGTTATTTAGTTAATAGAATATATAATTAACTAAATAATAAATAATATTATAACATTTATAAAACTAATAAAAACTATAAAGTAATAATCATAAATTTTAATTTTAATTATAAAAACTGAATATAATAATAATTTTTATATAAAATTCATATTTAATAATTAAACAAATATAGAAATAAAATGTTAAATGTTCTTAGAAATGTATTAAATGATTTTTTTAGAATTTTATAAAAAAAAAATCAAAACTATATCTACTTTTAATAAATAAATACAAAAATACAAACTACTTTTTCTTATTTTAACTTTTAAGATTTACTTTTAATAAAAATAAAAACTACTTTTTTCTTATTTTAACTTTTAAGATTTACTTTTAATAAAAATACAAACTACTTTTTCTTATTTTAACTTTTAAAATTTACTTTTAATAAAAATACAAACTACTTTTTCTTATTTTAACTTTTAAGAATTACTTTTAATAAAAATACAAACTACTTTTTCTTATTTACTTTTAATAAAAATACAAACTACTTTTTCTTATTTTAAATTTTAAGATTTACTTTTAATAAAAATACAAACTACTTTTTTTATTTTAACTTTTAAGATTTACTTTTAATAAAAATACAAACTACTTTTTCTTATTTACTTTTAATAAAAATACAAACTACTTTTTCTTATTTTAACTTTTAAGATTTACTTTTAAAAAAATACAAACTACTTTTTCTTATTATAATTTTTAAGAATTACTTTTAATAAAAATACAAACTACTTTTTCTTATTTTAACTTTTAAGATTTACTTTTAATAAAAATACAAACTACTTTTTCTTATTTACTTTTAATAAAAATACAAACTACTTTTTTTATTTTAACTTTTAAGATTTACTTTTAATAAAAATACAAACTACTTTTTCTTATTTACTTTTAATAAAAATACAAACTACTTTTTCTTATTTTAACTTTTAAGATTTACTTTTAATAAAAATACAAACTACTTTTTCTTATTTTAACTTTTAAGATTTACTTTTAATAAAAATACAAACTACTTTTTCTTATTTACTTTTAATAAAAATACAAACTACTTTTTCTTATTTTAACTTTTAAGATTTACTTTTAATAAAAATACAAACTACTTTTTCTTATTTTAACTTTTAAGAATTACTTTTAATAAAAATACAAACTACTTTTATTATTTTAAGATTTAATATATATTTTTCTTTTTATTTCTTTTACTTATTTTATTTTTTTACCTAACATTTTCAACTATAAATACCACATACATTTCTCATTTCAAACTTGCACCTTAATCTCTCATTTCTCTCTTGAAGAACTACTTCTAGTTGATATCCCGGTCACTTACTTGCTTTACTTTCCTTTCTTGCGTGGAATACTTCAACTGCTATTTAAGGTGAATTCATAGCCCCTCTTTATTGCTAGCAAAACTTACTTACTTTTGGGGTGAGACACATGCTATTTTTTTTTACTTTTTACACTTTAGACACAAGTACCAAACTGCTTAAACTATGCTATACCCGGTTTTGTTCAGCTAAAGTCCCTACAGTGATATTTTTAAGTGCTCGGCATGCTAGGTTATTGGGGGTAGGCCTATCGGGAGTAACGTCCCCGATACATTTGACTATGTCTTTGTATTACTTGATAATGAAATTTAACCGACAAGTAGAACTAACTTGTCATGGGGCATACTATCGTTTAGTTTAAATATCACGAATTGGCATAACTATTTCTTTCGATCTTTCGAGATCAACTTTACAAACTAAATCTTGTGGTCTAAAACAACGGTCAAACTTTTTGTTAAACCTATGAACTTCACTCAACCTTTTTGGTTGACACTTTAGCATGTTTTGTCTCAGGTGCTGTTTGATTCAAGCTCTTATACTTACTGCTTATGTGATGCTACTTGGACATAGGATCAAGAGATATCGCATTTATTACTTCTGCATGTGAACATTTCCATTATTGTTATTCCTGTCATTGTAACTACATTTCATTTTTCGCTGCGTACTCATTAAAGATAAATTCATCATTTATTATTGTTCTCGTTTATTATAATATGTTGGTATATTTTGATATTAAGTCACATTTCGCCCAGACCCTAACTGGGGGTGTGACAGATTGGTATCAGAGCATAACCAGGCTGTTATAGAGAACCAGGATTGCATTTTTGTGTGTGCCTTATGTGTTAGCTAGGGTGCCTTAGCAATCTAGGAAACTATAACCTTTCCTGCCATAGACTTTAATGCACTTAGGATTGCCCTATAATCTTAACATTTATGCTTTCCAAAACTTGACTAAAAGATTCTATTCAAAGTCTCTTTCCTAATGATAGGATGTCAAGCCCAAGCGTTAACAAGCCTAACAAGGCAACTCACAACCCTACTACCGAAGTAGGTGTTGGACTCTCTGAAACATCAAGACCTGTTCGAAGTCCTTCTTATAATCCTGCTTCACCAAACTATAGTCCAAATACTCTGCGAAATTCACAAAGGTCTCCTCAATATTATCCAACTCCGAGAATCGAAGATAAAGGAAAATGTCATGAAGAAGCCGGTCCATCAAGGAAGAGAGCCCAGACTCTTTCTTATAATTATGCTGCTAAGTATGAGGGTTTGCTTCGCCACATGGCGAGAGTGGAGGTCCGTATGGATGAGAAGGACCGCGAAATTAAGAAGTTGGTGGAGGAAAATGTTAAACTAAGAAAAGAATTAAGGCTCCTAAAGTATGAGGAAGAACGCAACACTCGTTGGGGAAAGCAATCACTTGCTCATCTCCAGGAGGATGTTAACTTCCGAATGAAAATGGAGAGAAGCCGAGTCGACAAACAACTTGCCTTAAGGGAATACGACATCAATGCCGTTAACAGTCGTGTTACCAACCTTTACGACAATCTCGAGTACCTCTACGAAAAGTAAAAAGGAAAGAACGAGTGATATGATAAGTTTATCAAAGAATCTCTCGAATCTCAAACCGAAAGGCTAGAGAAACTTGTGAAGGATAACATGGAAAAAGTGATGAAGCAGTTTGAGGAAGAGAAGAAGAGACATGAAGACTAATTCAATCTTAATATTTTTAGTTATTTTTCCATTTTTTATCTATGTAAAGGCTATGCCTTAAAACTATTTCTATTTCCAAATCATGCACTAAAAGGCTTATTTAATGCCTCGTTCCTTAATAATATAAAGTGTTTTATATATATCATGTGTTACGATAAAACTGTTAATGTTCCATTGGGAAATGGAGAGACTCTCATCATCCAAGGTGAAAAGAGTGGTTCCAATCTCAATATCATCTCCTGTATTAAGACCCGCAAATACCTTATGAAATGTTATCCAGCTATTCTAGCCCACGTTAAGATGATCGAATCGAAAGAGAAGTGTATTGAAGATGTACCAGTGGTTAAAGACTATCCCGATGTGTTTCCCGAAGATCTTTCTGGTCTTCCACCTCCTCGACAAGTTGAATTTCAAATTGATTTAACTCCCAGTGCTGCTCCTATTGCTAAAGCTCCGTACCGTTTAGCACCCTGCGAGATGAATGAATTATCCAACCAGCTCCAAGAACTATTGGATAAAGGTTTCATTCGTCCAAGCTCGTCCCCATGGGGAGCTCCTATTCTATTTGTTAAAAAGAAGGATGGTACGTTAAGGATGTGCATTGATTACAGCGAACTTAACAAGCTTACTATCAAGAACCGTTATCCGTTGCCACGTTTTGATGATCTATTCGACCAACTTCAAGGATCAAGTGTTTATTCAAAGATTGATTTGAGGTCTGGATATCACCAACTTAGAGTCAAGGAATCCGATACTCCTAAGACTTCTTTTCGCACTCGTTATGGGCACTTTGAATTCTGTGTCATGCCTTTTGGTTTGACCAATGCTCCTACCATTTTCATGGATCTCATGAACCGTGTCTGCAAACCTTATCTCGATAAATTCGTCATTGTTTTCATTGATGACATTTTGATCTACTCCAAGAGTGAGATGGAACATGAGCAACATCTGCGCGTGATTCTTGAACTCTTACGAAAGGAACAACTCTACGCTAAGTTTTCTAAGTGCGAGTTTTGGCTCAAAACCGTACAATTCCTCGGACACGTTGTTGATAGTAATGGAATACATGTCGATCCAGCTAAGATTACCGCTATCCAGAACTGGGAGATACCAAAGACTGCGAAGCATATTCGTCAATTTTTGGGACTTGCTGGTTATTACCGGAGATTCATAAAGGATTTTTCCCTTCTTGCCAAACCTCTTACGAAGCTAACTCAAAAAGGGAAGAAGTTTGAGTGGTCCGAAGAACAGGAATTTGCTTTCAAGATTCTGAAGGAAAAGTTGACCACAGCCCCGATTCTATCTTTACCTGAAGGTACTGACGATTTCGTTGTTTACTACGATGCCTCAAAGCAAGACTTTGGTTGTGTTTTAATGTAACGTGAAAAGGTTATTGCCTATGCATCTAGAAACGAGGAGAACTATACCACACACGACCTTGAGTTAGGTGCTGTGGTATTTGCATTAAAGATGTGGAGACATTATCTATATGGTACCCAGTTTACGGTATACACTGACCATAAAAGTCTTCGACACATCTTTGATCAAAAACAGCTGAATATGAGGCAAAGCCGATGGCTCGAGTTATTGAACGATTATGACTGTAAGACGGAATATCATCCTGGCAAGGCAAATGTAGTTGCTGATGCCCTTAGTTGAAAAGACGATGTTAAACGTGTTCGTGCCTTAAACCTGAAAATCAAATCAAATCTTATATCACGAATCTGCGAAGCTCAACTGGAAGCTATTAAACCAACATTTATCGAAGGTAAAGGAACTATTGGTTTCGAGAACCAACTCCAAGTGAAAGCTAATGGTACACGGTACTTTGGAAACGGAATTTGGGTTCCTCGCTTCGGTAATCTCCGTGAACTAGTCTTGGATGAAGCGCATAAGACTAGGTATTCTATTCATCCAGGTTCCAGTAAGATGTACCACGATGTGAAGGAATTCTACTGGTGGCCTAACATGAAAGCCGACATTGCTACTTATGTTAGTAAGTGTCTCACTTGTTTGAAAGTCAAGGCTAAACATCAAAAGCCTTCTGGTCTGTTGACACAACCCGATATTACGCAGTGGAAGTGGGAATGTATCGCTATGGACTTTATTACTAAATTGCCCAAGACTTCTAGTGGCAATGATACTATATGGGTCATAGTAGATCGTCTTACTAAATCTGCTCATTTCTTACCGATCAAGGAGACCGACAAGATGGAGAGATTGTCACAACTGTATATGAAAGAAATTGTCTCTCGTCATGGTGTTCCTATATCAATCATATCCGATTGCGACAGTAGATTCACTTCCAGATTCTGGAAATCCTTACAAACTGCTCTTGGAACTCAACTCGTCATGAGTACTGCTTATCATCCGCAAACCGATGGTCAAAGTGAACGAACCATTCAAACATTGGAAGATATGCTTCGCGCTTGTGTTATCGACTTCGGCAAAGGCTGGGATAGACATTTCCCTTTGGTTGAATTCTCTTATAATAATAGTTACCACTCAAGTATTAAGGCTGCACCTTTTGAGGCCTTATACAGACGAAAATGTAGATCCCCACTGTGCTGGGATGAATTAGAGGACAGACAGTTAACTGGTCCTGAAATCATACACGAGACAACCGAAAAGATAGTTCAGATTAAGAAATGAATAGAAACTGCCCGCAGCCGACAGAAGAGCTATGCTAATAAAGGTCGGAAAGATTTGGAATTCCAAGTTGGTGACAAAGTCATGTTGAAAGTATCCCCTTGGAAAGGCGTCGTTCGTTTTGGTAAATGAAGGAAACTAAGTCCGCGTTTTGTTGGACCCTTCAAGATTACTGAAAGGATCAGACCCGTGGCTTATCGATTAGAATTACCTGCTGAACATAGCAGTGTACACGACGTATTTCATGTCTCGAATCTTAAAAAGTGTCTCGCTGATGACACTCTCGTTATTCCTTTAGATGACGTTCGCATTGATGATAAAATGCACTTCATAGAGGAACCCGTAGAAGTCATGGACCGATCTGCTAAACACTTAAAACAAAGCACCATACCTATTGTTAACATCCGTTGGAATTCACGACGTGGCCCCGAGTATACCTGGGAACGTGAAGACCAAATGAAACAGAAATATCCCCATCTCTTCTGAACCGCTGATGCATCCGAGAAGTCTACCTAAAACTTCGGGATGAAGTTTTTATTAACGGGGAGGTACGGTAACAACCCTCACTTTTTGACTTCCGATTTTACTAAAATACCTAGAGTTGTTATATACGAATAAATTTAACGTTGACCGAATAAACGTACGCTTAAAATAAATAATATAATTATAAATATTATAAATAAGGTTATGTTATAACATAATTACATCAATGAATATATATACTATTTATATTAACTTTGTTATTTAGTTAATAGAATATATAATTAACTAAATAATAAATAATATTATAACATTTATAAAACTAATAAAAACTATAAAGTAATAATCATAAATTTTAATTTTAATTATAAAAACTGAATATAATAATAATTTTTATATAAAATTCGTATTTAATAATTAAACAAATATAGAAATAAAATGTTAAATGTTCTTAGAAATGTATTAAATGATTTTTTTAGAATTTTATAAAAAAAACCAAAACTATATCTCCTTTTAATAAATAAATACAAAAATACAAACTACTTTTTCTTATTTTAACTTTTAAGATTTACTTTTAATAAAAATACAAACTACTTTTTTCTTATTTTAACTTTTAAGATTTACTTTTAATAAAAATACAAACTAATTTTTCTTATTTTAACTTTTAAGATTTACTTTTAATAAAAATTCAAACTACTTTTTCTTATTTTAACTTTTAAGATTTACTTTTAATAAAAATACAAACTACTTTTTCTTATTTTAACTTTTAAGAATTACTTTTAATAAAAATACAAACTACTTTTTCTAATTTACTTTTAATAAAAATACAAACTACTTTTTCTTATTTTAACTTTTAAGATTTACTTTTAATAAAAATACAAACTACTTTTTCTTATTTTAACTTTTATGATTGACTTTTAATAAAAATACAAACTACTTTTTCTTATTTACTTTTAATAAAAATACAAACTACTTTTTCTTATTTTAACTTTTAAGATTTACTTTTAATAAAAATACAAACTACTTTTTCTTATTTTAATTTTTAAGAATTACTTTTAATAAAAATACAAACTACTTTTTCTTATTTTAACTTTTAAGATTTACTTTTAATAAAAATACAAACTACTTTTTCTTATTTACTTTTAATAAAAATAAAAACTACTTTTTCTTATTTTAACTTTTAAGATTTACTTTTAATAAAAATATAAACTACTTTTTCTTATTTACTTTTAATAAAAATACAAACTACTTTTTCTTATTTTAACTTTTAAGATTTACTTTTAATAAAAATACAAACTACTTTCTCTTATTTTAACTTTTAAGATTTACTTTTAATAAAAATACAAACTACTTTTTCTTATTTACTTTTAATAAAAATACAAACTACTTTTTCTTATTTTAACTTTTAAGATTTACTTTTAATAAAAAAACAAACTACTTTTTCTTATTTTAACTTTTAAGAATTACTTTTAATAAAAATACAAACTACTTTTATTATTTTAAGATTTAATATATATTTTTCTTTTTATTTCTTTTACTTATTTTATTTTTTACCTAACATTTTCAACTATAAATACCACATACATTTCTCATTTCAAACTTGCACCTTAATCTCTCATTTCTCTCTTGAAGAACTACTTCTAGTTGATATCCCGGTCACTTACTTACTTTACTTTCCTTTCTTGCGTGGAATACTTCAACTGCTATTTAAGGTGAATTCATAGCCCCTCTTTATTGCTAGCAAAACTTACTTACTTTTGGGGTGAGACACATGTTGTTTTTTTTTTTTTACTTTTTACACTTTAGACACAAGTAGCAAACTGCTTAAACTATGCTATACCCGGTTTTGTTCGGCTAAAGTCCCTACAGTGATATTTTTAAGTGCTCGGCATGCTAGGTTATTGGGGGTAGGCTTATCGGGAGTAACGTCCCCGATACATTTGACTATGTCTTTGTATTACTTGATAATGAAATTAAACCGACAAGTAGAACTAACTTGTCATGGGGCATACTATCGTTTAGTTTAAATATCACAAATTGGCATAACTATTTCTTTCGATCTTTCGAGATCAACTTTACAAACTAAATCTTGTGGTCTAAAACAACGGTCAAACTTTTTGTTAAACCTATGAACTTCACTCAACCTTTTTGGTTGACACTTTAGCATGTTTTGTCTCAGGTGCTGTTTGATTCAAGCTCTTATACTTACTGCTTATGTGATGCTACTTGGACATAGGAGCAAGAGATATCGCATTTATTACTTCTGCATGTGAACATTTCCATTATTGTTATTGTTGTCATTGTAACTACATTTCATTTTCCCCTGCGTACTCATTAAAGTTAAATTCATCATTTAGTATTGTTCTCGTTTATTATAATATGTTGGTATATTTTGATATTAAGTCACATTTCGCCCAGGCCCTAACTGGGGGTGTGACAGATTCAGAGGTTTGATTTCTATAAAGATTGTATTATCGACCATCGGTGAGATGATTTTGTCATTGCATGCACGCATTAGCTCCCGAAATGGTTCGATTTTGTAGTTAGTAACGGAGAGATGATTTTGTCATTGCACGCACACATTAGCTCCCGTTTTAACTACCATCGGCGAGATGATTTTGCATTGTACGCACGCATTAGCTCCCGATGTATTGTATTGTATTGTATTCGATTTTGTAGTTAGTAACGGAGAGATGATTTTGTCATTGCACGCACGCATTAGCTCCCATTTTAGCTACCCTCGGATAGATGATTTTGCATTGCACGTACGCATTAGCTCCCGTTGTAAAATTATATTGTATTAACTACCACGGTGAGATGATTTTTCATTGAACGTACGCATTAGCTACCGTTGGTGAGTTGTTTGAAAGGTTCCGGTGTTCTTCAAATGAATGATTTTTACAGCAGTGAGCAGACCTGCACAGATTGTTTTCTAAATATGAGTATCTTGTGGTCTATTAAAATATTGGAAATGATTATTTATGATAAACTAATGAACTCACCAACCTTTTGGTTGACACTTTAAAGCATGTTTATTCTCAGGTATTAAAGAAATCTTCCGCCGTGTATTAGCTCATATTAAGGATATTACTTGGAGTCATTCATGGCATATTTCGAAAGACGTTGCATTCGAGTCATTGATTTCATCAAGATTATCATTAAGTAAATTATAGTTGGATGTATTATGAAATGGTATGCATGTCGTCAACTTTAGATGTAAAGAAAGTTTGTCTTTTAAAAACGAATGCAATGTTTGTAATGTAGTGACCCGAACTTTTCCATGTTTATATATATTAATTGAGATTGATATTTACATGATTAAATGTTTCCAACATGTTAAGCAATCAAACTTGTTAAGACTTGATTAATTGAAATATGTTTCATATAGACAATTGACCACCCAAGTTGATCGGTGATTCACGAACGTTAAAACTTGTAAAAACTATATGATGACATATAAATGGATATATATATAGTTAACATGATACTATGATAAGAAAACATATCATAAAGTATATTAACAATGAACTACATATGTAAAAACAAGACTACTAACTTAATGATTTTTAAACGAGACATATATGTAACGATTATCGTTGTAAAGACATTTAATGTATATATATCATATTAAGAGATATTCATACATGATAATATCATGATAATATAATAATTTAAAATCTCATTTGATATTATAAACATTGGGTTAACAACATTTAACAAGATCGTTAACCTAAAGGTTTCAAAACAACACTTACATGTAACGACTAACGATGACTTAACGACTCAGTTAAAATGTATATACATGTAGTGTTTTAATATGTATTTATACACTTTTGAAAGACTTCAATACACTTATCAAAATACTTCTACTTAACAAAAATGCTTACAATTACATCCTCGTTCAGTTTCATCAACAATTCTACCCGTATGCACCCGTATTCGTACTCGTACAATACACAGCTTTTAGATGTATGTACTATTGGTATATACACTCCAATGATCAGCTCTTAGCAGCCCATGTGAGTCACCTAACACATGTGGGAACCATCATTTGGCAACTAGCATGAAATATCTCATAAAATTACAAAAATATGAGTAATCATTCATGACTTATTTACATGAAAACAAAATTACATATCCTTTATATCTAATCCATACACCAACGACCAAAAACACCTACAAACACTTTCAATCTTCAATTTTCTTCATCTAATTGATCTCTCTCAAGTTCTATCTTCAAGTTCTAAGTGTTCTTCATAAATTCCAAAAGTTCTAGTTTCATAAAATCAAGAATACTTTCAAGTTTGCTAGCTCACTTCCAATCTTGTAAGGTGATCATCCAACCTCAAGAAATCTTTGTTTCTTACAGTAGGTTATCATTCTAATACAAGGTAATAATCATATTCAAACTTTGGTTCAATTTCTATAACTATAACAATCTTATTTCAAGTGATGATCTTACTTGAACTTGTTTTCGTGTCATGATTCTGCTTCAAGAACTTCGAGCCATCCAAGGATCCATTGAAGCTAGATCCATTTTTCTCTTTTCCAGTAGGTTTATCCAAGGAAATTAAGGTAGTAATGATGTTCATAACATCATTCGATTCATACATATAAAGCTATCTTATTCGGAGGTTTAAACTTGTAATCAGTAGAACATAGTTTAGTTAATTCTAAACTTGTTCGCAAACAAAAGTTAATCCTTCTAACTTGACTTTTAAAATCAACTAAACACATGTTCTATATCTATATGATATGCTAACTTAATGATTTAAAACCTGGAAACACGAAAAACACCGTAAAACCGGATTTACGCCGTCGTAGTAACACCGCGGGCTGTTTTGGGTTAGTTAATTAAAAACTATGATAAACTTTGATTTAAAAGTTGTTATTCTGAGAAAATGATTTTTATTATGAACATGAAACTATATCCAAAAATTATGATTAAACTCAAAGTGGAAGTATGTTTTCTAAAATGGTCATCTAGACGTCGTTCTTTCGACTGAAATGACTACCTTTACAAAAACGACTTGTAACTTATTTTTCCGACTATAAACCTATACTTTTCTGTTTAGATTCATAAAATAGAGTTTAATATGAAACCATAGCAATTTGATTCACTCAAAACGGATTTAAAATGAAGAAGTTATGGGTAAAACAAGATTGGATAATTTTTCTCATTTTAGCTACGTGAAAATTGGTAACAAATCTATTCCAACCATAACTTAATCAACTTGTATTGTATATTATGTAATCTTGAGATACCATAGACACGTATACAATGTTTCGACCTATCATGTCGACACATCTATATATATTTCGGAACAACCATAGACACTCTATATGTGAATGTTGGAGTTAGCTATACAGGGTTGAGGTTGATTCCAAAATATATATAGTTTGAGTTGTGATCAATACTGAGATACGTATACACTGGGTCGTGGATTGATTCAAGATAATATTTATCGATTTATTTCTGTACATCTAACTGTAGACAACTAGTTGTAGGTTACTAACGAGGACAGCTGACTTAATAAACTTAAAACATCAAAATATATTAGAAGTGTTGTAAATATATTTTGAACATACTTTGATATATATGTATATATTGTTATAGGTTCGTGAATCAACCAGTGGCCAAGTCTTACTTCCCGACGAAGTAAAAATCTGTGAAAGTGAGTTATAGTCCCACTTTTAAAATCTAATATTTTTGGGATGAGAATACATGCAGGTTTTATAAATGATTTACAAAATAGACACAAGTACGTGAAACTACATTCTATGGTTGAATTATTGAAATCGAATATGCCCCTTTTTATTAAGTCTGGTAATCTAAGAATTAGGGAACAGACACCCTAATTGACGCGAATCCTAAAGATAGATCTATTGGGCCTAACAAACCCCATCCAAAGTACCGGATGCTTTAGTACTTCGAAATTTATATCATATCCGAAGGGTGTCCCGGAATGATGGGGATATTCTTATATATGCATCTTGTTAATGTCGGTTACCAGGTGTTCACCATATGAATGATTTTTATCTCTATGTATGGGATGTGTATTGAAATATGAAATCTTGTGGCCTATTATTATGATTTGATATATATAGGTTAAACCTATAACTCACCAACATTTTTGTTGACGTTTTAAGCATGTTTATTCTCAGGTGATTATTAAGAGCTTCCGCTGTCGCATACTTAAATAAGGACGAGATTTGGAGTCCATGCTTGTATGATATTGTGTAAAAACTGCATTCAAGAAAACTTATTTTGTTGTAACATATTTGTATTGTAAACCATTATGTAATGGTCGTGTGTAAACAGGATATTTTAGATTATCATTATTTGATAATCTACGTAAAGCTTTTTAAAACCTTTATCTATGAAATAAAGGTTATGGTTTGTTTTAAAAATGAATGCAGTCTTTGAAAAATGTCTCATATAGAGGTCAAAACCTCGCAACGAAATCAATTAATATGGAACGTTTTTAATCAATAAGAACGGGACATTTCAGTTGGTATCCGAGCGTTGGTCTTAGAGAACCAGAATTTTGCATTAGTGTGTCTTATCGAGTTTGTTAGGATGCATTAGTGAGTCTGGACTTCGACCGTGTTTATTTGAAAAATGATTGCTTAACAAATTTTGTTGGAAACTATATATTTTTAACATGTGAATATTATGTGATATATTAATCTCTTAACGCGTTTGATATTATGTGATAGATGTCTACCTCTAGAACAAGTCCCATTGACTCACCTAATAATAATGAAGAGTCAAATGTAAATTGGAATGATTCGTGGACTGATTCACAAGTTCCCTAAGAGGAACCGGAAGAAGAGTCGGAACCGGAAGAAGAATCTGAACCGGAAGAAGAATCGGAACCGGATGAAGAAATAGAACCGGTGGGGGAAATAATAAAACGGTTAAGTAAAAGAAAATCCTCAACCAACCGACCAAGGTTAATTATGGTCAATGGTGTTTCCGCCAAGGAAGCAAAATATTGGGAGGATTACCAATTCTCCGATGAATCGGATTCCGACGAGAATTCCGATGATGTTATAGAAATTACCCCAACTGAATTTAAAAAGGCAAAAGAAAATAATAAGGGAAAGGGCATAAAAATAGAGAAATCTAATTCCAACCCCGATGAACTTTATATGTATCGTCAACGCCCGAAGTCCTTAAGTTGTAACAATGACCCGGGAACCTCTAAACCACCAGGTTTTTCTAAACCAATGTGGACAACGACGGCTCGTATTAGGGGAACATCATATATCCCTAGAAACTTGGCAAAACGAACCAAAACCGAAGAAGAAGAAACGAGCGAGTCGGAATAAGATAGTTGTATTCGTGTGGTGTAATATATGTAATATAGTGTTCTTATGCTTTATGATATATGTAAAAATTGCTTGTATTAATAAGTATTTTTTTATGAATCTAACTCTTGTCTATTTTACAGTTTAAAAACACAAAATGGATAGACAACCCAATATTTTAAGAGACCTACCCGGAGACATGATTGATGAAATCTTGTCTAGAGTCGGCCAGAATTCTTCGGCACAACTATTTAAGGCGAGATCAGTTTGTAAGACATTCGAAGAACGTTCCAAGAATGTCTTGGTTTATAAGAGACTTTCGTTTGAAAGATGGGGGATATCACATTGGGAAACCCATAAGTTACGATGTGTTTACTTTGACTCATATATTGCGGGGAACCCAAATGCTATTTTACGCAACGGGTTAAGAAATTATTTTGACTCAATATATCCGAATATTGGACTTCGTGATTTAGAAAAAGCGGCTAACATGCAACATAAAGAAGCATGTTATGCTTACGGATTAGTAATGTTCGCTTCTCACCAAAGTGAGAACAAGAACATCGGGCTACAACTATTAAACAAAACGTTTCCACAAGTGACGGAGTCGGTAATTGGGGTAAGAAATGAGGTTTTTAGATTATTACGGGACTGTTGGACATTACGTAACCCTCGTCCCTTTGATGACGTTACAACACGCTGTCTTATCAACGGCCATAACGGTTATGTTGCACAAGACCAAGGATGGGAAGTAGTCCTAGTAAAACCAGAATGCATGACTTGTTTCTGGACGTATGAATTACGTGTCTTTATTGCCTTTGCTGAACGACTTGTGTACTAGCTAGAATTGTCTTCACAACTATCTTGTATCAAAGTTATTGTGTGCTATATTTCATGCTTTATGTAAAATAAGCGGTATTGTAAATTTGTAAAATATTGTATAAAAGTTTGAACGCGAAATATTATTATAATCAGTTTTTCATATAGAATTGTAGTAGTTGAATTGTATATTAGCTACTAAGTATGAACTTAACGGGTAGATACTACCCGAATTTAAACTTATAAAACGCTAATATGAAGAAAAAGCTTTTATAAATGAGTTCATATTATGCTACGAAATACTATTAACTACTCTTAATATTCTGTATGATTAACTTGTTCCATTTAACTATTTTGAAGGAAATGGCACCGACTACTCGACACACCGTGAATATGAATGAAGAGGAATTCCGTACTTTTCTAGCTTCAAACATAGCCGCAGTACAGGCTGCGCTACATACCAACAATAACCTTGGATCTAGCAGTACAGGAAATCGTGTAGGATGCACCTACAAAGAATTCACTACCTGCAAACCTTTGGAATTTGATGGAACCGAAGGACCGATCGGATTGAAACGGTGGACCGAGAAGGTCGAATCGGTGTTTGCCATAAGTAAGTGTACTGAAGAGGACAAAGTAAAGTACGCTACGCATACCTTCATAGGTTCTGCGTTAACATGGTGGAATACCTATCTAGAGCAAGTGGGACAAGACGATGCGTACGCACTACCGTGGTCAGCATTCAAGCACTTGATGAATGAGAAGTACCGTCCCAGAACCGAGGTCAATAAGCTCAAGACAGAACTTAGAGGGTTACGAACCCAAGGATTTGATATTACCACGTACGAAAGACGATTCACAGAATTGTGCCTATTGTGTCCGGGAGCATTCGAAGATGAGGAAGAGAAGATCGACGCGTTTGTGAAAGGATTACCGGAAAGAATCCAAGAAGATATAAGTTCACACGAGCCCGCCTCCATACAACAGGCATGTAGAATGGCTCACAAACTCGTGAACCAAATTGAAGAAAGAATTAAAGAACATACTGCTGAAGAGGCCAATGTGAAGCAAGTCAAAAGAAAGTGGGAGGAAAACAGTGATAAGAATCACCAATACAACAACAACAACAATTACAACAATAATCGCAACAATTATCCCAACAATCGCAACATCAATCGCAACTACAACAAACGGCCCAACAACAACAACAACAACAACAACAACAACAGCAACTACAACAATCATCCCAACAACAATAATAACCGCAACAACAACAACAATCAGAAGCAGCTATGCCAAAGGTGTGAAAAGAATCACTCGGGGTTCTGCACCAAATTTTGCAACAAGTGTAAAAGAAATGGTCATAGCGCGGCGAAGTGTGAGGCCTACGGACCAGGGGTTAATAGAACGAAAGGAACAAATGGTGTCGGAACGAGTAATGGCGGAGCAAGTAGTGTCGGAGCAAGTTATGCCAATGTAGTTTGTTATAAATGTGGAAAACCAGGCCACATTATTAGAAATTGCCCGAACCAGGAGAACACGAATGGACAAGGCCGTGGAAGAGTTTTCAATATTAATGCGGCAGAGGCACAGGAAGACCCGGAGCTTGTTACGGGTACGTTTCTTATTGACAATAAATCTGCTTACGTTTTATTTGATTCGGGTGCGGATAGAAGCTATATGAGTAGAGATTTTTGTGCTAAATTAAGTTGTCCATTGACGCCTTTGGATAGTAAATTTTTACTCGAATTAGAAAATGGTAAATTAATTTCAGCAGATAATATATGTCGGAATCGAGAAATTAAACTGGTTAGCGAAACATTTAAGATTGATTTGATACCAGTAGAGTTAGGGAGTTTTGATGTGATAATCGGTATGGACTGGTTGAAAGAAGTGAAAGCGGAGATCGTTTGTTACAAAAATGCAATTCGCATTATACGAGAAAAAGGAAAACCCTTAATGGTGTACGGAGAAAAGGGCAACACGAAGCTACATCTTATTAGTAATTTGAAGGCACAAAAACTAATAAGAAAAGGTTGCTATGCTGTTCTAGCACACGTCGAGAAAGTACAAACTGAAGAAAAGAGCATCAATGATGTTCCCGTCGCAAAAGAATTTCCTGATGTATTTCCGAAAGAATTACCGGGATTACCCCCACATCGATCCGTTGAATTTCAAATAGATCTTGTACCAGGAGCTGCACCAATAGCTCGTGCTCCTTACAGACTCGCACCCAGCGAGATGAAAGAACTACAAAGCCAATTACAAGAACTTTTAGAGCGTGGTTTCATTCGACCAAGCACATCACCGTGGGGAGCTCCTGTTTTGTTTGTCAAGAAGAAAGATGGTACATTCAGGTTGTGTATCGACTACCGAGAGTTGAACAAACTTACCATCAAGAACCGCTACCCACTACCGAGAATCGATGACTTATTTGATCAACTACAAGGCTCGTCTGTTTATTCAAAGATTGACTTAGGTTCCGGGTATCATCAAATGCGGGTGAAAGAAGATGATATTCCAAAGACTGCTTTCAGAACACGTTACGGTCATTACGAGTTTATGGTCATGCCGTTTGGTTTAACTAATGCACCAGCTGTGTTCATGGACCTTATGAACCTAGTGTGTGGACCATACCTTGACAAGTTTGTCATTGTTTTCATTGATGACATACTTATTTACTCAAAGAATGACCAAGAACACGGTGAACATTTGAGAAAGGTGTTAGAAGTATTGAGGAAGGAAGAATTGTACGCTAAGTTTTCAAAGTGTGCATTTTGGTTGGAAGAATTTCAATTCCTCGGTCACATAGTGAACAAAGAAGGTATTAAGGTGGATCCGGCAAAGATAGAAACTGTTGAAAAGTGGGAAACCCCGAAAACTCCGAAACACATACGCCAGTATTTAGGACTAGCTGGTTACTACAGAAGGTTCATCCAAGACTTTTCCAGAATAGCAAAACCCTTGACTGCATTAACGCATAAAGGGAAGAAATTTGAATGGAATGATGAACAAGAGAAAGCGTTTCAGTTATTGAAGAAAAAGCTAACTACGGCACCTATATTGTCATTTCCTGAAGGGAATGATGATTTTGTGATTTATTGTGATGCATCAAAGCAAGGTCTCGGTTGTGTATTAATGCAACGAACGAAGGTGATTGCTTATGCGTCTAGACAATTGAAGATTCACGAACAAAATTATACGACGCATGATTTGGAATTAGGCGCGGTTGTTTTTGCATTAAAGACTTGGAGGTACTACTTATATGGGGTCAAAAGTATTATATATACCGACCACAAAAGTCTTCAACACATATTTAATCAGAAACAACTGAATATGAGGCAGCGTAGGTGGATTGAATTATTGAATGATTACGACTTTGAGATTCGTTACCACCCGGGGAAGGCAAATGTGGTAGCCGATGCCTTGAGCAGGAAGGACAGAGAACCCATTCGAGTAAAATCTATGAATATAATGATTCATAATAACATTACTACTCAAATAAAGGAGGCGCAACAAGGAGTTTTAAAAGAGGGAAATTTAAAGGATGAAATACCCAAAGGATCGAAGAAGCATCTTAATATTCGGGAAGACGGAACTCGGTATAGGGCTGAAAGGATTTGGGTACCAAAATTTGGAGATATGAGAGAAATGGTACTTAGAGAAGCTCATAAAACCAGATACTCAATACATCCTGGAACGGGGAAGATGTACAAGGATCTCAAGAAACATTTTTGGTGGCCGGGTATGAAAGCCGATGTTGCTAAATATGTAGGAGAATGTTTGACGTGTTCTAAGGTCAAAGCTGAGCATCAGAAACCATCAGGTCTACTTCAACAACCCGAAATCCCGGAATGGAAATGGGAAAACATTACCATGGATTTCATCACTAAATTGCCAAGGACTGCAAGTGGTTTTGATACTATTTGGGTAATAGTTGACCGTCTCACCAAATCAGCACACTTCTTGCCAATAAGATAAGATGACAAGATGGAGAAGTTAGCACGACTGTATTTGAAGGAAGTCATCTCCAGACATGGAATACCAATCTCTATTATCTCTGATAGGGATGGCAGATTTATTTCAAGATTCTGGCAGACATTACAGCAAGCATTAGGAACTCGTCTAGACATGAGTACTGCCTATCATCCACAAACTGATGGGCAGAGCGAAAGGACGATACAAACGCTTGAAGACATGCTACGAGCATGTGTTATTGATTTCGGAAACAGTTGGGATCGACATCTACCGTTAGCAGAATTTTCCTACAACAACAGCTACCATTCAAGCATTGAGATGGCGCTGTTTGAAGCACTTTATGGTAGAAAGTGCAGGTCTCCGATTTGTTGGAGTGAAGTGGGGGATAGACAGATTACGGGTCCGGAGATTATACAAGAAACTACCGAGAAGATCATCTAAATTCAACAACGGTTGAAAACCGCCCAAAGTCGACAAAAGAGCTACGCTGACATTAAAAGAAAAGATATAGAATTTGAAATTGGAGAGATGGTCATGCTTAAAGTTGCACCTTGGAAAGGCGTTGTTCGATTTGGTAAACGAGGGAAATTAAATCCAAGGTATATTGGACCATTCAAGATTATTGATCGTGTCGGACCAGTAGCTTACCGACTAGAGTTACCTCAACAACTCGCGGCTGTACATAACACTTTCCACGTCTCGAATTTAAAGAAATGTTTTGCTAAAGAAGATCTCACTATTCCGTTAGATGAAATCCAAATCAACGAAAAACTTCAATTCATCGAAGAACCCGTCGAAATAATGGATCGTGAGGTTAAAAGACTTAAGCAAAACAAGATACCAATTGTTAAGGTTCGATGGAATGCTCGTAGAGGACCCGAGTTCACCTGGGAGCGTGAAGATCAGATGAAGAAGAAATACCCGCATCTATTTCCAGAAGATTCGTCAACACCTTCAACAGCTTAAAATTTCGGGACGAAATTTATTTAACGGGTAGGTACTGTAGTGACCCGAACTTTTCCATGTTTATATATATTAATTGAGATTGATATTTACATGATTAAATGTTTCCAACATGTTAAGCAATCAAACTTGTTAAGACTTGATTAATTGAAATATGTTTCATATAGACAATTGACCACCCAAGTTGATCGGTGATTCACGAACGTTAAAACTTGTAAAAACTATATGATGACATATAAATGGATATATATATATAGTTAACATGATACTATGATAAGAAAACATATCATAAAGTATATTAACAATGAACTACATATGTAAAAACAAGACTACTAACTTAATGATTTTTAAACGAGACATATATGTAACGATTATCGTTGTAAAGACATTTAATGTATATATATCATATTAAGAGATATTCATACATGATAATATCATGATAATATAATAATAAAATCTCATTTGATATTATAAACATTGGGTTAACAACATTTAACAAGATCGTTAACCTAAAGGTTTCAAAACAACACTTACATGTAACGACTAACGATGACTTAACGACTCAGTTAAAATGTATATACATGTAGTGTTTTAATATGTATTTATACACTTTTGAAAGACTTCAATACACTTATCAAAATACTTCTACTTAACAAAAATGCTTACAATTACATCCTCGTTCAGTTTCATCAACAATTCTACCCGTATGCACCCGTATTCGTACTCGTACAATACACAGCTTTTAGATGTATGTACTATTGGTATATACACTCCAATGATCAGCTCTTAGCAGCCCATGTGAGTCACCTAACACATGTGGGAACCATCATTTGGCAACTAGCATGAAATATCTCATAAAATTACAAAAATATGAGTAATCATTCATGACTTATTTACATGAAAACAAAATTACATATCCTTTATATCTAATCCATACACCAACGACCAAAAACACCTACAAACACTTTCATTCTTCAATTTTCTTCATCTAATTGATCTCTCTCAAGTTCTATCTTCAAGTTCTAAGTGTTCTTCATAAATTCCGAAAGTTCTAGTTTCATAAAATCAAGAATACTTTCAAGTTTGCTAGCTCACTTCCAATCTTGTAAGGTGATCATCCAACCTCAAGAAATATTTGTTTCTTACAGTAGGTTATCATTCTAATACAATGTAATAATCATATTCAAACTTTGGTTCAATTTCTATAACTATAACAATCTTATTTCAAGTGATGATCTTACTTGAACTTGTTTTCGTGTCATGATTCTGCTTCAAGAACTTCGAGCCATCCAAGGATCCATTGAAGCTAGATCCATTTTTCTCTTTTCTAGTAGGTTTATCCAAGGAAATTAAGGTAGTAATGATGTTCATAACATCATTCGATTCATACATATAAAGCTATCTTATTCGAAGGTTTAAACTTGTAATCAGTAGAACATAGTTTAGTTAATTCTAAACTTGTTCGCAAACAAAAGTTAATCCTTCTAACTTGACTTTTAAAATCAACTAAACACATGTTCTATATCTATATGATATGCTAACTTAATGATTTAAAACCTGGAAACACGAAAAACACCGTAAAACCGGATTTACGCCGTCGTAGTAACACCGCGGGCTGTTTTGGGTTAGTTAATTAAAAACTATGATAAACTTTGATTTAAAAGTTGTTATTCTGAGAAAATGATTTTTATTATGAACATGAAACTATATCCAAAAATTATGATTAAACTCAAAGTGGAAGTATGTTTTCTAAAATGGTCATCTAGACGTCGTTCTTTCGACTGAAATGACTACCTTTACAAAAACGACTTGTAACTTATTTTTCCGACTATAAACCTATACTTTTCTGTTTAGATTCATAAAATAGAGTTCAATATGAAACCATAGCAATTTGATTCACTCAAAACGGATTTAAAATGAAGAAGTTATGGGTAAAACAAGATTGGATAATTTTTCTCATTTTAGCTACGTGAAAATTGGTAACAAATCTATTCCAACCATAACTTAATCAACTTGTATTGTATATTATGTAATCTTGAGATACCATAGACACGTATACAATGTTTCGACCTATCATGTCGACACATCTATATATATTTCGGAACAACCATAGACACTCTATATGTGAATGTTGGAGTTAGCTATACAGGGTTGAGGTTGATTCCAAAATATATATAGTTTGAGTTGTGATCAATACTGAGATACGTATACACTGGGTCGTGGATTGATTCAAGATAATATTTATCGATTTATTTCTGTACATCTAACTGTGGACAACTAGTTGTAGGTTACTAACGAGGACAGCTGACTTAATAAACTTAAAACATCAAAATATATTAGAAGTGTTGTAAATATATTTTGAACATACTTTGATATATATGTATATATTGTTATAGGTTCGTGAATCAACCAGTGGCCAAGTCTTACTTCCCGACGAAGTAAAAATCTGTGAAAGTGAGTTATAGTCCCACTTTTAAAATCTAATATTTTTGGGATGAGAATACATGCAGGTTTTATAAATGATTTACAAAATAGACACAAGTACGTGAAACTACATTCTATGGTTGAATTATTGAAATCGAATATGCCCCTTTTTATTAAGTCTGGTAATCTAAGAATTAGGGAACAGACACCCTAATTGACGCGAATCCTAAAGATAGATCTATTGGGCCTAACAAACCCCATCCAAAGTACCGGATACTTTAGTACTTCTAAATTTATATCATATCCGAAGGGTGTCCCGGAATGATGGGGATATTCTTATATATGCATCTTGTTAATGTCGGTTACCAGGTGTTCACCATATGAATGATTTTTATCTCTATGTATGGGATGTGTATTGAAATATGAAATCTTGTGGTCTATTATTATGATTTGATATATATAGGTTAAACCTATAACTCACCAACATTTTTGTTGACGTTTTAAGCATGTTTATTCTCAGGTGATTATTAAGAGCTTCCGCTGTCGCATACTTAAATAAGGACGAGATTTGGAGTCCATGCTTGTATGATATTGTGTAAAAACTGCATTCAAGAAACTTATTTTGTTGTAACATATTTGTATTGTAAACCATTATGTAATGGTCGTGTGTAAACAGGATATTTTAGATTATCATTATTTGATAATCTACGTAAAGCTTTTTAAAACCTTTATCTATGAAATAAAGGTTATGGTTTGTTTTAAAAATGAATGCAGTCTTTGAAAAATGTCTCATATAGAGGTCAAAACCTCGCAACGAAATCAATTAATATGGAACGTTTTTAATCAATAAGAACGGGACATTTCATGTAAAATGTAGCATATAGAGGTCAAATACCTCGTAATGTATCCATATGTTATTGTATTCGTCCTTATAGATTAGGAAGGGTCGCTTCATGTGATATCAGAGCGGTGGTCTTAGCGAACCAGGTCTGTATTAGTGTGTCTAACTGATAGTCGTTAGGATGCATTAGTGAGTCTGGACTTCGACCGTGTCTGCATGTCAAAAGTTTTGCTTATCATTTCTAGTTGGAAATCATCTACTTACCATCCTTAGGAAATTACCTGCTTATCATTCTTAGTCTATACACGTCTTACTACATTGATTGCATGAAAATTGTATAGACAAAATTCATATCTTAGTGTATCTGCTAATTCATATCTTAGCGTATCTGTTACTGTAAGCTTTGCCTGCCATATCCCGCAAATTCCTCCGTAATCTACGAAATCTTTTGTTATATATCTTTGGATATTATATGTAATTAGAATACCATCCGATAACCAAAAATCATTTCATATCGAAAAATCCGTATTCAATCGTATGAAATGGAATTCGTCATTAGTTCAACTCCCTCAGATTCCGAAATGGAATCCCACTCAAGCTCCGAAAGCAGTGTGACCGAAATGGATCAACCAATTAGCCATCATCTATTTTGGATGAATTGGGGATGGGTTCATAGCTTACTTAATCATTGGAGACAAGAAGAAGGCGATCCCTTCCATCCACCACATTGCCCTCTTGGCGATGAACATGAAGCACTTACCGGCGAACCTGTTCGTAATGCCATTTTCTCTCTCATTTCCAGAGTATCTCATCACGATTATATACTATACCACATTCTAGATCTTATTTATCCGCTCGTCCGAACCGACAATCACCCCGGTGTAATAGAAGAAGTCAACGAGCTTCGCGCTCGGGTAGTGGCTTTGGATAATATGGTGCAAAGATTATAAACACCAGCAGCATCACCAGCAGCATAACCAGTACCACCATCAGCAACGCCAACAGAACCATTACCACCACCAACAACATCCACATCCCATGCTTCAATATCATAAACTGTTCCACGAGCACCAACGACATACTCATCATAGATACCAAGGAGTACCAACAACAATAACCGATGAAGTATTGATTCATAACTTCATTAGAGAAATGTTCTGCGGCGATTATGCAATCTTGAAATCTTAGAGATTATCTATTTTAACCCTAACCAGAAATCAGATGAGTGAACTAAAATGATAGAAGGAAGAGTAGAAACCCTGACAAGAATGATGCGTGATTTACAAGCTAGACTTGTTTTACCAACAACATCAGCAGTACCGTTAGCATCACCATCACAGTCAGTGCCTTCAGCATCGTCAGAATCAGCAGCACCTGTTACATCACAAACTCAGTCAGTTCAAGAATCACTGTGGACATCATTACAAGTCAACAACAAGTATGTCATATTAACGATTTATGAAGTAGTAACTCATTTCCGCTGAAGGATTTATATGTATATCTTATATATATAAATTTTTAAACCATAATAAATCTTTCCGTACTAAGCTATTATGTGTGAATCTTAACTGCTCGGTTAATTCATATTACTAATATGCAATAATGTACGTCCTTCGTCAGCAACCTAACCATCGTTAACTACAATCTCTGTTTTAATTCGATGAATTTCATCTCATAATAAGACAAGTGTATTAATCAAATATATGTTTGATTTTACACTTTCATCATCGATGTACTCAAAACTTTTCAAAGAACATCATTCGTACCTTGCGAAGTTCACAAGAACTCCACGAACACCAACATCATGCATCAACAAGTAACGAATTATTGATTCATAATTTCAATTTCATTGAAGAAATACTCCGTAAAAGTTATGTAATTTCAAAAGTTTTTAGAGATTATGCAAATCTAGTTTCAACCGTAAATCAAATAAGTTTAATTTAATATTAACTCATTAAATCTATGTTACATCTGAAGAAAATATACACATATATATTTTCATAAAGACTGTAATAAAATTCTTTTGTATAAAAATATTAATTGTGAAAAAAAAATTTAACGGGTAGGTAATACCCGAGAGATATATAAATTCATAATTAATAAGATACATTCTTCGAATCTGATTTAGCCATCATCAACTATACTCACTACTTTCACAACAATATACATTCTTTATAGCAATCGAAACAACCATTCTCAACCAAATTCGATTACGTATTCTGATTTTGACAAATCAAAATTTAAGTCAAGATTCAACCGGTATCATCACTCTTAGATTCCTACATCTTTCAAAGTTATACTTGAAATGTCTCATTCATATTGATTATAAATTTTCCATATTAATTGATTTCGTTGCGAGGTTTTGACCTTTATATGAGACTTTTTTCAAAGACTGCATTCATTTTTAAAACAACCATAACCTTTATTTTATCTATAAAGGTTTAAAAAGCATTACGTAGATTATCAAATAATGATAATCTAAAATATACCGTTTACACACGACCATTACATAATGGTTATAATAAGAATATATTACATCAAAAATAAGTTTCTTGAATGCAGTTTTTACATAATATCATACAAGCATGGACTCCAAATCTTGTCCTTATTTTAGTATGCAACAGCGGAAGCTCTTAATAATCACCTGAGAATAAACATGCTTAAAATGTCAACAAAAAATGTTGGTGAGTTATAGGTTTAACCTATATATTATCAAATCATAATAATAGACCACAAGATTTCATATTTCAATACACATCCCATACATAGAGATAAAAATCATTCACATAGTTTGAACACCTGGTAACCGACATTAACAAGATGCATATAAGAATATCCCCTATCATTCCGGGACATCCATCGGACATGATAAACCAACATCGAAGTATTAAAGCATCCGCTACAACGGATGGGGTTTGTTGGGCCCAATAGATCTATCTTTAGGATTCGCGTCAATTAGTAGACCGGTTTACTAATTCTTAAGTTACCAAGTAAAAGGGGCATATTCGGCTTCGATCGTTCAACCACGGAAAGTAGTTTCATGTACTTGTGTTTATTTTGTAAAATATTTATAAAGCTGCATGTATTCTCATCCCAAAAATATTAGATTTTAAAAGTGGGACTATAACTCACTTTCACAGATTTTTACTTCGTCGGGAAGTAAGACTTGGCCACTGATCAATTCACGAACCTATAACAAATATGTACATATATATCAAAGTATGTTCAAAATATATTTACAACATTTTTAATACATTTTAATGTTTTAAGTTTATTAAGTTAGCTGTCCTTGTTAGTAACCTACAACTAGTTGTCCAGAGTTAGATGTACAGAAATAAATTGATATATATTATCTTGAATCAAACCACGACCCAGTGTATACACGTCTCAGGCTAGATCACAACTCAAATTATATATATTTTTGGAATCAACCTCAACCCTGTATATCTAACTCCAACATTACTGCATATAGAATGTCTATGATTGTTCCTAATAATATATATAGATGGGTCGATATGATATGTCAAAACATTTGCATATGTGTCTATGGTATTCCAAGATTACATAATATTTTAGAATACATGTATAATACAATATAAGTTAGCTAGGATATGATTAATATAGATTTGTTACCAATTTTCACGTAGCTACAACAAGAAAAATTATCCAATCTTGTTTTACCCATAACTTCTTCGTTTTAAATCCGTTTTGAGTGAATCAAATTTCTATGGTTTCATATTGAACTATATTTTATGAATCTAAATAGAAAAAGTATAGGTTTATAGTAGGAAATATAAGTTACAAGTCATTTGTGTAAGAGGTAGTCATTTCAGTCGAAAGAACGACATCTTGATGACCATTTTGAAAAACATACTTCCACTTTGAGTTTAACCATGATTTTTGGATATAGTTTCATGTTCATAAGAAAAATCATTTTCCCAGAAGAACAAATTTTAAATCAAAGTTTATCATAGTTTTTAATTATCAAACCCAAAACAGCCCGCGGTGTTACTACGACGGCGTATGTCCGGTTTTACGGTGTTTTTCGTGATTCCAGGTTTTAAATCATTAAGTTAGCATACGAAAAAGATATAGAACATGTGTTTAGTTGATTTTAAAAGTCAAGTTAGAAGGATTAACTTTTGTTTGCGAACAAGTTTAGAATTAACTAAACTATGTTCTAGTGATTTCAAGTTTAAACCTTCGAATAATGTAGTTTTATATATATGAATCGAATGATGTTATGAACATCATTACTATATCAGGTTTTGTGGATAAACCTACTGGAAATAAAAAAATAGATCTAGCTTCAAAGGAGACTTGGATGGCTTGAAAGTTCTTGAAGCAGAATCATGACACGAAAACAAGTTCAAGTAAGATTTCCACTCGAAATAAGATTGTTATAGTTATAGATATTGAATCAAAGTTTGAATATGAGTATTACCTTATATTAGAAAGATATCTTACTGTAAATAAGAAAGATTTCTTGAGGTTAGATGATCACTTTACAAGATTGGAAGTAAGCTAGCAAACTTAGAAGTATTCTTGATTTTATGAAACTAGAACTTATAGAATTTATGAAGAACACTTAGAACTTGAAGATAGAACTTGAGAGAGATCAATTAGATGAAGAAAATTGAAGAATAAAAGTATTTGTAGGTGTTTTTGGTCGTTGATATATGGATTAGATATAAAGGATGTGTAATTTTGTTTACATGTAAATAAGTCATGAATGATTACTAATATTTTTATAATTTTATGAGATATTTCATGCTAGTTGCCAAATGATGGTTCCCACATGTGTTAGGTGACTCACATGGGCTGCTAAGATCTGATCATTGAAGTGTATATACCAATAGTACATACATCTAAAAGCTGTGTATTGTATGAGTACGAATACGGGTGCATACGAGTAGAATTGTTGATGAAACTGAACGAGGATGTAATTGTAAGCATTTTTGTTAAGTAGAAGTATTTTGATAAGTGTCTTGAAGTCTTTCAAAAGTGTATGAATACATATTAAAACACTACAAGTATATACATTTTAACTGAGTCATTAAGTCATCGTTAGTCGTTACATGTAAATGTTGTTTTGAAACCTTTAGGTTAACGATCTTCTTAAATGTTGTTAACCCATTTTTTATTATATCTAAAGAGATATTAAATTATTACATTATCATGATATTATGATATATTAATATATCTTAGTATGATATATATACAGTTAAATGTTGTTACAATGATAATCGTTACATATATGTCTCGTTTTGAAATCATTAAGTTAGTAGTCTTGTTTTTACATATGTAGTTCATTGTTAATATACTTAATGACATGCTTAATTATCATTTATCATAATTAAACATATTGTATCAATATATTAATATAATTCATATGTATTTAATAAGACGTTGTTATAACGATAATCGTTATATATATCGTTTCGAGTTTCTTAATTCAATAAACTCAATTTTATGTATATAACTCATTGTTAAAATACCTAATGAGATACTTACTTATCATAATATTATGTTAACTATATATATAATCATATATATGTCATCATATAGTTTTTACAAGTTTTAACGTTCGTGAATCACCGGTCAACTTGGGTGGTCAATTGACTATATGAAACCTATTTCAATTAATCAAGTCTTAACAAGTTTGATTGCTTAACATGTTAGAAACACTTAATCATGTAAATAACAATTTCATTTAATATATATTAACATGGAAAAGTTCGGGTCACTACAATACTTTGACTTCAAAACTGTGTAGAACATCATATGTATACTAACGATTACAATCTGTGTTTAAACCCCTCGAAATCCCTGAAAGACACTTCCAATAATGAACAATCGAGATGATGATCCAACCACATGTTACACACAGTTATGAACCTGAAGAACCCTTGAAACCAAAGTCATAGTTTAACAAGTATCCGTGTCAGACCCTTTGGCATTTACTAGCTAAAATGAGTTTTTAATTCCTTTCCAAAGTAGTCAGTTTTGTCACAGCTCCAGCAAGACAACTTCGACTTCCCAGTCGAAATAGCCTTATTATAACCTTGATATATATATTTCCCCTTTCGCCATCGTTACCGGGGAACCGTTTATATTCCATCACATTAGCAGTAAACTTATCAGCAACCGTAATGATCTGGGATTTTTCCGAAAAATCATTATATTTATCAAAACTCTATCATTTACTCATCTGTATCTTGTAACGAGAATTGTCACACGAACTATCGGGAATTAGCAATCAGTATTTTGAAATCTCGCAGTATGTCTATGCCAACAATTATATGTGTACATATAACGTCTATCTTCTGGACTTACATACTTCGAATGTGAAGTTTCTAAAAAATACCTTTAACTGCGAACAAGTTCTCGAAATTTTGAAAAATGCTGATGAAGCAGCAAAAACTGTAAACGACCTTAACAGTAAAAAAATATTTGATGATAAAGAATAGTGTGCTGGCAAAGCTCAGAAAAAGAGAAGGTTTGGAACTGGAAAACGGATTGATCAAAGTATGAAAGAGGCTGTGGATAAATCACAAAGACTAAAACGCCTTCAAAGAATCCAAATGATTCAGTATCTGTTGAAGTCATTAACGAACACCTTGCCCCTGATTTTAAACCCCTGCAAATAATATTCTTCATCATCCTTTGATATTAGAAATTCTAAGATATCATCGTATCTTTCATTATAAATATCCTCCATATTTCTGAAGATATTTCCATAATTATTCTTATCTGAAATCATTCACCTCTTCGGATTATCTATTTTACATCATAAAAGAAACTATTTTAGTTTCTAAATTCTGAAACTTTCGAGTTTAAAAATATGAATGTTTTGAAGTGATGTTGGGAGCTGAAGCAAGAGTTAGTATAATATAATGACACTTGATCAACGTGATTATATTACAGTAAGCCATGCTGAGTTTCTAAATGGAACGTGATGATTCACAGATCATAACGTTATCATGTGCCATGTTACACGGCTATTTAATCTATAAAAATATCAAGAAAATATTTTCTTGATGATTCGGTCTTTTCCAAGGTATTCTGGTAATTTGACAAATCAAGATCGTGCCAATACGATTTCCTTCTTAGAACATTAACTATGTTCATACGGTGCTTAATCGCAAGAAGAGGAAACGAAAGAATAAAGCTCCGAAATAGAAATTGGAGTATAAATCGCAGCAAATCGGAGAAAGCATTAACTGTGGATGACAATGATTATAGAAGACATAAACAAGAACTTTGAAATATAAGGGAAGATATAAAGCCCAATAACAACTCAGAAATTACAAACCGTATATATCGATACATATAGCGATATAAAGACATGGGAGAACTAAAAACACTATAAAACCAAGAGTATAGTAGAAGTAAATAGATTCTTCTGGCAGTAGATGAAAAAGAAGAATGACAGATATGAAAGTTAAAAATATATCAAGAAGCAGAACTGGATGAAGCATATTGATTAATGCTTTAAAGTATGAATTGAGGAGAAATAATAAAAGGTGTGAGTTGTAAGGAAATGAAGAGGGTGGATTTATAGTAAAATATCCGATAGAGCAATCAAAACAGCTAATAGCATTTAAAGCGGATCCTAATTTCCTTGATTAAGAAGATTTTCTCTAAATCTATTGAACTTAGAAATCAATCCTATCTACGTCAAAAGATATGACAAATCTACACCTACTCACTTCACTCTCTTGTGATAGCTTCACTTGTACTTTTCACTTAATCAAATTGTTTTATCCATATTACTCGTTGGTGATAAAACTCTAATTTTCAGCTCATATGCATCATGAAAACATACCTATTGTCAGCCATGACCATCCCAATTAAATTTTGGGACGAAATTTCTTTAACGGGTAGGTACTGTGACGACCCGGAAAATTTTGAACAAATTTAAACTTTAATCTTTATATGTTCCGACACAAGTTTGATAAGTTAAATCTCAAGAATTTTAAACTTTGTTTATACATTCATTTAACCTCGACCAAATTCCAATAATTCACGAACCATTATATGAACGAATATGGTTATATATGTATATGTGTATATATTATAACTTGAAAATGTTAACAAAGTATTAGACGTATATTACTTTACATGAACGTATTTGTTTCAAAATTTATTTTAAATAATTATCGATGAAATTAGAAAATAATATCAAATGATTGATTTATCAGATTTATTGTACGATTACGAATCTCTGTTAAGAGGTCCACTTTGATTTAAGAAACCTTTCCTTTTAGCGGTATTCGGAATATTTGGTAAAGTGATTTACATGTAAGAACAAATGTGTCAATTGACGAACGATCGACAAAAGTTAGTGGAGAATTGGATTTCATAATATTCGACTGACCTATTTTCAAATGTGAGTAAGCGATTTCAAAAACTGAATTATTATAATCTATTATTTTATAAGGATAAATTGATTTTTATAGAATTAGAAGAATTTAAGCTTTATATATATATATATATATATATATATATATATATATATATATATATATATATATATGTATATATATGTATATATATAGCGTTTCAAGAACGTAAACGTAATATGACATAGTAAATTCTATTATTTAAATATATATAATAATCTTTGAAAAATGATTATTTTGGAAAAACTAAAAATCTTATGATTAGATAAATATTTCAAACATATATATTATGTATAAATTTATAATTCTAAATGAAAAGATAAATATATATATATATATATATATATATATATATATATATATATATATATATATATATATATATATATATATATATATATATATATATATATATATATATATATATATATATATATATATATATATATATATTAATTTACTCATAAAATGTTTCGATTTAAAATAATACATTTTGGTAAACAATGAGACGTTGATTTATAGAAGCAAATGACCACAAAACTCAAATGATTAGGTTACACTTTGAGTGGGTTAGTTTTTCATTGAATTAAGTATTATTATTTATAAAGGTACTCATCACGAAACGTAAAATATTAGTTTTCTCAGCGTACGAAACGTCGTTCGAAAAACCGAAAGCTGAACATGAGTCGAATGACAACGTCCATGTCATTAGAATAAAAATTACATTTTTACCATGCATGTAAATATAATATAATATATAATTAATTATATAAATTAAATATATTATATAAATATATATTATAATTAAACGAGTGTCGGGAAGGATTTGAAATGGATACCAGCTGGAAGACTTGATCATGCGATCGCATGAATTAAACAAGGAGACTCCATGCGATCGCATGGAGTCAGAATGCTGGATACATCTATAAATCGAATGGGTATTCACTGGTATACACACATATATCACCGATATATTACTCCCTCTGTTCTTATTATTATTATTACTATTACTATTATTATTATTATTATTATTATTATTATTATTATTATTATTATTATTATTATTATTATTATTATTATTATTATTATTATTGTTAGGAGTATTATGTATTATTATTATTAGTATGTATACATAAAATACTACGACGGAGTGTTGATTGAGTAATTCAAAAATGGATTTTATGAGCGGAATAGGGCTACGGAAATTATGGATTATAGCTATGGAGGTTATGGGTGTGGTTCATGGGTGTTGTTCGTGAGGTCAATCTAGTGTTTATCATCTCCGTTGCGTCTACGTACTTTCCTGCAATATTGAACCTCAATATTGATACGTGAGCATTCATAACTCAACTTTTATATATTAATAGTGTATCCCTAACTAGTGCTCGAGTTAATAGGATTATGCATGCCTGTATGTTTAATTTTGCCGTTAGATAGGTTATATTGAATCCTGAATTAGGTACATATGCCACTAGGATAAGGTATATGATATTCATGTCATTGGAAAGCTAGCGTAAAATTAAGAACTTTTCATTTAGAACTCGGATGGTTTCGATGAACGGATTAGAAGTTATAGTCAACTGAATTTTTGTATTATTGATAAATGATTAATATTACTATCGTAGTTATTATCGTCTTTATAATTATTAAACAATTATTATTATTATTATTATTATTATTATTATTATTATTATTATTATTATTATTATTATTATTATTATTATTATTAATAAAAGGTATTATCATTAAAAATTGTTATTTTTATTATTATTACTATCGTTATTATCGTTAAGGTTATAATTAGTATGATTATTATTATTATTATTATTGTTAAAATAGTTATTAGTATTATCATTAATATTATCATAATATTTATTATTATTAGTATTATTATAATTAAAACTAATATTAGTAACATCTAATTATTTTGATTACTATTATTATCATTATTATGAACGCGATATAAAAGACGACTAAAAGCTATTAACAAATGGATTAAGAAATAATGAGTATAAGTATCATGATGAAATTAAAATATTGAAAGGTATTGATTTAGATAAAAATATCGTCTTCATTATTTTTATCATTATTATTATTAAAAGTATTTTTAATATTAAAACTATCATTTTTTCAAAAATTATTATTTATAGGAATATCATTGTTAATATAAAATATCCTTATTATTATCATCTTAATAAAAATTATCATTTTTATCATAATATCATTTTTAGTAAAAATAAATATTGTTATTGTTATTAGTAGAATAATAATTATTATTATTACAAAATAATACCACTTTTACGCACTATTTTTATTATCGATATTATTTTATCAAATAAAAATATGTTACAAAGATATTTTACTACGTGTAAAATAATTACATTAATAATACCTATCATATTATTTTAAATGAATTTTATTACTTAAGATATATAAAAGTATATTTTTATTATATAAATTTTAATATAAAATGTTATTTATTAATAAATGAATTATATTATTTACTCTAATAAAATTTGTTAAAAATATTTAAATATATAAAATGACTATATTTAAACTATATAATAATCACGTACAAATTTTGGAAGTCATTTTTGGTCAAGATGAGTTTTGTTGACTTTTGCATATTTAGTCTCGAGCATTAGGATTGTGGTACACTATGACTTGACCTAAATTGTTAGACAAATATTGACCAACATATAAATATATATAATTAATATAGGTTCGTGAATCCGAGGCCAACCTTGCACTTGTTCAATGCCATCATATGCTTAATTACTACGAAATACAATATAGTGAGTTCATTTGATTCCCTTTTACTCTTTACATTTTTGGGACTGAGAATACATGCGCTGTTTTTTTATTAATGTTTTATTAAATGCTTTTGATATATATTTGAACTGAGAATACATGAACTGTTTTTATAAATAATTGACGAAATAGACACAAGTATTCACAACTACATTCTATGATAGAATTATTTGGATTCAGAGGTTTGATTTCTATAAAGATTGTATTATCGACCATCGGTGAGATGATTTTGTCATTGCACGCACGCATTAGCTCCCAAAATAGTTCGATTTTGTAGTTAGTAATGGAGAGATGATTTTGTCATTGCACGCACACATTAGCTCCCGTTTTAACTACCATCGGCGAGATGATTTTGCATTGCACGCACGCATTAGCTCCCGATGTATTGTATTGTATTGTATTGTATTGTATTCGATTTTATAGTTAGTAACGGAGAGATGATTTTGTCATTGCACGCACGCATTAGCTCCCGTTTTAGCTACCCTCGGAGAGATGATTTTGCATTGCACGCACGCATTAGCTCCCGTTGTAAAATTATATTGTATTAACTACCACGGTGAGATGATTTTGTATTGCACGCACGCATTAGCTACCGTTGGTGAGTTGTTTGAAAGGTTCTGGTGTTCTTCATATGAATGATTTTTACAGCAGTGAGCAGAACTGCACAGATTGTTTTCTAAATATGAGTATCTTGTGGTCTATTAAAATATTGAAAATGATTATTTATGATAAACTAATGAACTCACCAACCTTTTGGTTGACACTTTAAAGCATGTTTATTCTCAGGTATTAAAGAAATCTTCCGCTGTGTATTAGCTCATTTTAAGGATATTACTTGGAGTCATTCATGGCATATTTCGAAAGACATTGCATTCGAGTCATTGAGTTCATCAAGATTATCATTAAGTAAATTATAGTTGGATGTATTATGAAATGGTATGCATATTGTCAATTTTAGATGTAAAGAAAGTTTGTCTTTTAAAAACGAATGCAATGTTTGTAAAATGTATCATATAGAGGTCAAATACCTCGCAATGTATCCATATGTTATTGTATTCGTTCTTATAGATTAGGAAGGGTCGCTTCAATAAGAATTAGGATCAACTAGTAATCAATTCTATATATTCTTTTACTCGATTCATCTAACTTTTAAGATTAATCACATCAAACAAAGTATTTGGATTGCATGGAATTTAGCTAAAGATCATGTCTAGTAATAAATCAGATAAATTTTAATTACGTTCATATAATAAACTCACTATTGCCGGGTTTAATCGAAGAACCCTAGTATATATGAACACAATTGTCAATTGCATGAGAATATAACTTGAATTGATCTGATTAGGTTTATTAGCTTATCTTTGTCAACCTAATTGAATGTTGCCTTAGTCCACACCACAAGATTAAGATGACATTTATCATGATTATTTGAATACTATAAGTTTGGGTATTAACTTTGAACTCCACTTAGTTAATATGTGCTTTAAGTCATACTTTGTGAACTTTATGTGATTTTAGCCAAAAAAAGGATCTTTCGTGTATAATCCTGCATAATCTCGAATGTTCTCAGTTCCAGTACGGTCTTTATGTCGCGTTACCAAGGTCCTCATTTCAAAAAAATAGGTCGCCTGGGAGCTTTGCCTAGTTTATCCTTTTCGGGATAATAATTGGTCTATGATTATTGTTTTTTTATTATTAATATGAGTAATAAAACTATCCAGTAATGAATCTCTCATAAATCATTAGTCCAAGTAAGCACTTCCTTTAATATATATTTCTAATTTAAATCAATTCATATTCTATCTTTTCTAAGATAGTCTTATCATAATTAAATAAAGATAATCTATAAAAATATTATTAATTACTTCTAGTTTTTTCTTAAGAGTTAGATTAAAAACAACTTATATTTGCTACCCGTGGTCTCTTGCGATGAATCCTTAACTTACTGATAGCTATACTACCATGATTGAATTTTGTTGTTCGTAAAGCTGTTAAAGTAAAAAGTAAATGAAGAAAATATAATTTTAAAAGTTGAAAATAAACGAAGCACAATTACACACTTTTATACAAATCAACATATATGCGGATGAAATTTATTTTGTGTGCTTGATAAGTTTTCTATTTTGCTGACAATGTGCTAACTTTCTACGCCCCAAAATTTATATATAAGGCCAATCATAGTATACACTATATTATCCACATTCATATTGATTGAGTCCCTCCGAAGGGCTCAATAATTAACCTCTATGCGTAATCGTTGACTTAAGACATAGCAGTCACGAGTTCACGCAATCATTAACATAAGACAGCGGCATCCCGTTACGCGCAACTATTGAAATGTTAGACTTATTTTATGAGCTTAGTGAATCACTAGATAGTAATGATGAGCCACCTTGTCACTATATATATTGATCGTTTTGATTAAGATCTCGAGTATCGAATCTTACGATTTGTCAAATAACTTTGGTTTTTAAAGAACCGTATCTGTACAAATAAACACGGAATTTTAGTTAACAATTTTTTATGTTTGATGTGAACAAAATTAAATTCAATTGCATTTATACTCATGGCATTCCAGTGCATAATCTCCATGTATACTGTTTTGTACACAGTATACACTTGCTTTTGAGCCCGTGTGTGAGTACAAGAGTCTTTTAACTGCGCCAACAATTAAGATTGAGGTCAGGCGCGACCAACACCTTCATTTATTTTCATGACTTGCAGATTTTCTAGTTCTGCGTGGGATGAACTTCGTCCGCAGATAATATAATCTAGCTTGTCGCCAAATAAGTTTTTTTCGCGTGGGAGCTAGAGATACATCCTTTCAAAGGCAGAAGTGCGCCAGGTATAAAACTGTACGCACTAGTACCATGTTAAAGAGCTTCTTAGCATTTTAAAATGGCACAAAGATTTTTGCAGGCAATAACTTGATTATAATAAACCGTTCATGAAACGATTATTGGTAATTCATTCGTACATGCGATCATAATTGTACTTCTAAACAGAAGGCTAGTTATACGCATTCTCTTGCCAACACATTTTCCTTAAATGACTTAGACCATGTCAATGCTTTCCCTCGAAAGTTTCGGGCTCTTTTTCATCCATTTTTCTTTTTGAGCGCCTCGCCCTCCTTGCGCTTCTCCTTTCTGCTCCTGTTTATCTGCTGACGCTAACGGACTGTGGTAATCAGTCTTCATAAGACATTTGGTTGCACGTCCCACCATCACTTTTTTGATGACCACCCGCTTATACCAGTTTATCATTTTTCTGAATCAACAACTGCGTGTGGTACGCATAATGCGATTTATTGCATCTTATGTTTCGAATTACACAAGATTATGCTTACTTAAACGTGGTAAGCGCGCGAAATTGGTTACCCGTCAAGATGGCTCGCCAGTGAATCCCCAAAGCATGTCCGCGGATGCCTTTAATTGCGCCTTGACCTAGGTAGGAAGAGCGTTATAGCAATGCTTGTACATGACATCTACGCAGCTACTGGTATCAACTAATAGGCGTTAGATCTTACGATTATAGGTATGAGGTACCCTTGAATACCCACTGGTTTGTCCATTACACCGCCGTTTTCAGTTAATGGGAAAGAGATTTGTATCTTTTCTAACGCCTTCATTATTTCATAATCTGTGGACTCATCATTGTCTTTTTTCATGACTATGGGGATCACCTTATCTGGGGCTTTATATTTGTCTTATGTCTTAATGCTTTTGGGTGTGTAATCTTCTTCACCTCTAAATGTTATACTTCTCCTCTCTTCAAGCATTCCACCACCATATTCACCAAGGCTTTGCATCGACTCGTTTCATGACCTTAATTATCATGAAATTAGTAGAACTTTGACTTATCTCGTCGCGCATATTCGGACATGCGAGTCGGTCATTTGGACGTCTTAGATTTAGGTTCTGTTATGTATATTTCTTTTTCGCCAGGCCTCTTACTAGCGCCTGATTACCATCATGATCCTTGTTTCATCAGTGATTGTTGCCACGGTTTCTCTGGGTGAACCCGCGATTGTTTTTGTGGTGGCGATAGGGGTTTGAAACGTATTGGCTCCCTCGTTGTGTTTTTCGAGTGGTGGTTTCCTTCCCTCTGTGAATCATAGTTATCACGACGATCACGGTGGCTTCTATCACTAGAATAGCATGTTTTTTCTTCATCATTGCGTATATGTTCATGTGCTTCCCTGATTGCTTCCGCAAGTGTTTTTGGAGGGTCTTTCATGGATTCTTTGCTACAATGAGAGATCTTGATCTCTACAGATTACATGAATGAAACCAGATACCTTTTGTGATTCCTCTAGATTCGGTATCCGATCCACCTCCCCTCCTATACCTATCAATGAATTGCCCAACATATTGTCCGCGCTCATGCTTTATATTGTGGCATTCGACATGCGTTCTCCGAGATGCGCACATGTTATGGAAGTTAAGAATGAAGTGTCCTCTCATGTCATCATAGCAACTATTCAATGGTGATGGGAGGTTATTGAACCATTGCCTCGCCAATCCTTCCAAGAGATGGGGGAATTCCACACACTTGATTTCATCAGACCAGCGCTGGTTTTGCGCTATGCCTTCGTACTTTTGTAAGAAATTGTCAGGATCCGAGAGGCCATTATAGTATCCCAATGTTACTGGGATTAGAGGTAGTGGGATTGCAATGTGATTCAGTATATGCGGTGCTAATTTTTCTGTCGTCGGCGCAGTTTTGAATGATGGTTTAATACTGAACCCTTTCATTCCAGCGTAAAGGTTTCTGATCATGTGTTCAACCTTTCCTGGTTGCTCGAACCCGTGAATCATATTATCTAGCACGGTCTTCATTAACAAGAAAATAAAATTAGCTTGGTTATGCGCGCGCTCTTCCCTTGTTTGCACGTTAGGTGTGCTACTCGCCCCTGCCGAGGTTAGCACTTGCTAGGAGATGTAAATTGTGGGGCTAGGTCTCGGCATTGATTGCGATGCCTCCTGGTATTACATCAAGCCTGATTGCACACCCTGAATATTGAGTCCATGGGTATTCTCACTCATGTTTTTCAGAGCTTCTATCGTGCTAGCTTGAGCGATTGGTGTGCGCTAGCTGGCGTGATTGGTGTACGCAAGTTGGGACTGGTTTGGGGAGCCTGAATATTCCTAGTTGGGTCGCTGGCTGGTGTCGTGGTGACGCAGATAGGAACTATTCCTACATAAGTAGTGCAAGCCGTCCAAGGTGTCGGGGGCAGCATTTCTGGCGTCTAGAATTCATGTGCTGACGTTTCAACTGAGAACATCGACGTTGTCCCAGGTAGAAAGTCATTTGTACCACTGACAGCTCGAATTCTTGGTATTTGTGATGCGCTAGGTGCTTTTGGCGGTGTCAGTAGCGCTTTTGAGACATTTGGCTGAGGTTGACTCGTCATTTCCTGTTCTTTTGCGAGGTGCTCTTGCTACCTGTAAGAGTTACCTAACGCAAGAAATAAAAAGAGTATTATGAACATTAAGAGAACATATGTACTAAACCTCTTAACTTAGAATGTCCCACAGATGGTGTCATTTGATCAAACATAGATTAGATCCAAGGGTTCGGTTCATACTGATCAACAAAATGGGTGATTTAAGGTTCATTTGAGTGTAACTCTTTAGTCTGGATTACCACGAATAACCCCCATTCGAGATGATGATCTCAGAAAGGGTGGTCAAACGTAGACCCACCAATGCTAGGCTTGCCGGTAAGCGATGGCACTAGGGCGGCATTAGGTTTTATTGTTCAAAGAACATTACCTGTTTCCGTATAAAGCTTGTGAGTTGTTTTATATTCCGGTAAGCCAGATAGGTTATTTGATGATTCCGGTCAGGCATATTGAATGTAAGGAAGTGATGCCATGTGTAAATGTGTGTCTTTTACCTACAGTTTGGTACCCTATTTATAGTTGACCCTATTTGCCCCCTTTAGTGCCAGTCCTTTAGTGCCACGTAATAGGACAAAGAGAACATCCTTTTTGTTGGGTTGTACAATTAGGTAGGTAAAGGCGATAAAGTGTAAGTGGTCCCTAGCGCGGCCTGTCAATTGTTTGTACCCACCATCGTGCACCCTGAACCTCTATTTGTAAGTTGTATTATGTCGAGTTCGTGCATAACTATTTGTATCGTCCTTTATTTTCCTTTCGTCTTTATGTGGCGCTATCATGTTTGTGCCCCTTTCAGGTGGCACGTACACCATGTATGCCGTTTGGTTAGGTAGTGCATTAACGAATAAATCGCGCTATAATGCTTGCAGGCACGAACGCTATCCTTGTAATTTAAAAGATATCAAATGGTTAGGCATTTGTTAAGAATGTGCCAGCCACGTGTGATGCGTGTGTATGAGATATGCGAATGCGCATTATTACTATATATTTGTATTTATATAGTCGTTTGTCGTATATACATTTGTATATACTATATATACAAATGTCATTTGTATATATATACACATATATTTGTATATATATACGTATATATATACGTATATATATATATATATATATATATATATATATATATATACGTATATACGTATATATATATACGTATATATATATACGTATATATATACGTATATATATACGTATATATATATATACGTATATATATATTTATATATACGTATATATATATAAATATATATATATATATGTATATACGTATATATATATATTTATACGTATATATATATATATATATTTATACGTATATATATATATATATATATATTTATACGTATATATATATACATATATATATATATACGTATGTATATATATATACGTATATATATATACGTATGTATATATATATACATATATATATACGTATATATATATATATATACGTATATATATACGTATATATATATATATATATATACACGTATATATATATATATATATATATATTATACTGAACGGATTCAAAGTACACTTTTTATAGGAGAGAACTCATAGAATCAAAGGAAAACAACAAAACGCGATGGTCGTTCTTTTCGCTTTCAGTTGTGCTATAGATTTTTTTTCCTTTCTAAAACAATTTGTTGTAAAATTAGCGATCAATTTCACTTTCACCTGACCACATAGATGATGATATCAACATGAAAGTTGCTTAAGAATTTTGCATCTAATGCCCGTCAATCGTCATTATAACCTGAAACATCATATAGATTTCGATTTTGAATTATGAAGAACTTGTTGACTTTTATTCCCCAAGTTTTGTCTCACGAATTTGAGCTTAAATCAAAGAGTTAGAATCTGAAACTTTGCAAGTATATTCATGATATGAATCTTAACAGATTTGCTTTTTTTACTTTTCGTCATAGGCTTGAATTTGAGAGATGGATCTATCATATGCACCTAATATATAAGTCTGTGTACAACATGAGTTTCATCTGTGACAGACCAAGTTCAATCTATGGCAGACTGGTTAAATCTATGACTGACTAATCAGTTAGGTGAATTGAAGCATATAGGTTATATATGGTATGACAAATTATTAAGCAATTATATAATTTCAAAACAACCTGCGATGTTTATAAGTTTAAACTTGTAAAAAAATATATTTAATGATAGACTGTTAAATGGATATTCATTAGTCCGATTTATCAATCGATATAGATATAACATAACTGAAATCATAATCGATCCATCGTTATTACTCAACCTCATTATGTATCAAATAAATTGAGGTTATACTGGATTACAACCAGTGGTGGATCCAGAACACTTCGACACTGGTAGCACAAAAATTTTTAATGACAAACTTTGGGACTTGTTGATATATATATATATATATATATATATATATATATATATATATATATATATATATATATATATATATATATATAATTCTTGATCGAAAATCAACAAGCTAACGGTCAAAAAGTGCCCATATAGCCCAGCGGTTCCCCCATGTACTTTGTATCATGGGATAATGAGAGGTCATGAGTTCGATCTTTAGGGATGACATTTTTTTCTTTAAAACAATTGAACACCAATAATGGTGGTATATATTGACGCTATAGGGAGGCTAACTAGATTCGTTCATGGACCTCTACCCAGGAACACTGCCCGAATGGATGTGTTCCCGGGTACCGTCGATCGGGTTCAAGTTTCCGCTCAGCGTGTGTGATACGTGCAAATGATGAGGATTGTTGAAATAAATGAGCTACTGATGTCAAATAGTTGGCGTTAGAAAAAAGGGCCCCTTGCTAAACTTCTACTAAAAATTAAATTCTATTTATAAATTTTAATCTCACTCCGTACTTTTTTTTTTTTTTCACAGATCTCCTTTGTATACTACTAAAAATTAAATTCTATTTACAAATTTTAACGTCACTACTTCTTTTTCACTCTCTCCTTTGTAAGGATTAATGGGAAAAGAAATGAGTTGTACAACTTTTTTTATTAAAAATATAACTTGAGTAAAACACACTGATCGACAGAAAAACAAGCAATTACAAAACTTTCTTGTTTCGCACGTCATTTTGATATTCGAATTTAGTTATACTTTAAGTAATAAAATGTAAAAACCTGTATAAGTTTAATGATGAAATGTAAAAACTCGTTAGTTGTCTATGTGGTTCCTTATGCTTTGCCCATAATTTCGTTGCTTTATAGCGTTTTTCATCTTTGTGATGAATTTTCATGGTAATAAATGTTTTAGTCTTCTTTTTCAAAAATTAAATTATTAAAATTAATTGTGTAGTTAGCTACTCTTCATTAATTATTCTCCACTTTAATCTCTGTCCAACCAATATATACGGTGTAAGTACATGTTGATCAATAGTGCAAGTTGATTGACTAGTTAACAATGCAGGCTTGCCTGAGTGACCATCGAATTGACCAATGAGTGATCCACATGTACGTCAATAGTTATCTTCAATCTATAATTAACAAGTGTTCTTGCTCCTAAAAATAAGCTGCAACTCTTTCATTAAAATGAAAAATAATCTGGTTGCATTGTCATATATTAAAGAAAACCTTAAAAAATTTACACTTCGTCTGCTATATTGACTGGTTGCACTATATTGACTAGTTGCACGTGCTACCACTGAAGACATAGTGGATCCGCCTCTGATTATAACGGGTTGTTGGGCTTTTATTATATTAAATTTATAAAACATAATTGTTCAATTAACATCCTACTTTGACAGACATATGCCCAGTGTTGTTTATATACTATTTGGGCTTTAAAGATGATTGTTATTGTCACTCTCTAAGAGGCCAAAATTCTTCACACAAAAAAAAAATATTGGACTGTGAGTTTCTGGATTGTTTTTTTTTTTTTTTTTTTGAAAGGTAAGTAAGTTTTTTATATAATAAATAAAAGAAGAACATAATTACACTAGCAAGTAGCTAGATAAAACATAGACCGCACAAACGCACACGAGACCACACACAAACCCACGAATAAAACTCACAAAACAACAAAGCTCGAAACACTAAAGGAACATTAGCACGAAGACACTAAAAAACACCCGACGACAAGTAAAGGAGACTATGAATCCGAATCCGAGAGCGCGCAAGAGGAGCAACATGAGCAACAACCAACTTCATTATCGTCCTCATCCGAATCTTTCATCACGTTCTCGATAAAATATCTTTCATGCCAACAAAAATTTTCCCGACGTCGACTACGCTTCATATTTCTTCTTCCCCAAACGTGATTAATGAAATGACTTTTAATCAATGGATGAAATTTTCTCTCCTTAACACGAAAACGAGCAACCGTGGTCACGTCCTGCAAATCGACACATTCACTTTTGTTTAAACAAGGATCACCCACATCCCGTTCATCGGAACCCAGGCTAACATTTGAAGGCTCAGAAACAGGACCATCAAAACTCGATGAAGGCCCAGACGAAGATGAGGCTAAAGTTTCCACAGTTGGTCCAATAGAAGTTGAATCTACAGACCCACACGAAGGCCCACTGGTTGTATTTTTTTCAGTTTCAATATATGGCCCAGTTATGGAATTTTACCCAAAAGCATGATCAGATTGCCCATCTTGAAAATTCAAAGTTACTTTGGATGAAGTATCACGCATGCAATTTTTATAATTATCACCATTATGTTTAGACAAAATATCTTCTACATTGGAACTAGTGGGGGCCACTTGATGAAGAAAGTCATCAGACATGCTTTCACGCGTGTCATTGGTAACATTAGAAAAATTGGAACTCTCAACCTCGTTCCACGATCCATCTTCATCACTTGCAGACAGATTTTTTTTCGGCACCAAATTCGGCGGTGCTACAGAGCCAGATTCACGCGTGTCATTGGTAGCATTAAAAAAATTGGAACTCTCAACCTCGTTCCTCGATCCATCTTCATCACCTGCAGACGAATTTTTTTCGGCCGGCGGTGATACAGACGCCGGAATTCCGTCAGACGTAACTGGGATAAACTACCCGTCTTCAATATCTTCATCGACAGCGGCATGCCCGTCACCAACTTCATCTTGAACGATGGCCCCTTCATCACAGAGATCGAAGTTTGTACCCACTCTTGACACATCATTATCCATTAAGCTAGGATCCTTGTTTGCCACCGAATGGGACTCGACCATATCCTCCTCATCCACGCTAGAGAAGCCCTGAGGTTTCTTTAAGGCGTCTCCACAAACATCATTCACCGGAGAATTATCAACCTCGATCAACGTCTACGAAACTCGATCTTTGTTAAAGTTAAAAATAAGGTTGTGGTTATTCACCGACTCAGGAAGGTTAAACTCGAAACTTTTAACTCCAGTCTTAATTTCAATTCGATTGTTGGCAGGGAGTTGAAATAGCTTGGAGTCACGGTTTGGGGGTGTAACATCCCGCCTTTTTCCATTTACTTTTCCGTTATACTAATATAAAGTCCGTTATATGTTTATAACATCTCCCGTTGATACGCGTTTTAAATTATCTCGTTTAGGTAATTCCCGCACCCGAACGAAAGTTGAGGGACTAAACTTGACAAGGGATCAAACCCTTGACTAGGTCAAAGGGTCAAACCCCTTTCACCCATTCATTTCATCTTCATCTCTCTCTCTTTCTCTCTAGCAAGAACACACACACCCAAAACCATATTCATTCAATCATCATCTAAATTCGATCTAGGAGGCTTACAACAAAATAAATTACATATTCGTGATCCTCTCTTCATCCTCTTCGTTTTGGTACCAACTTCATCTCATTTGGGTAACTTTCTAAAATCACTAGATTTTGTGTTCTTGATGTTTTTAACTTATAAAAGTGTTAATTAGTGTCTATGGCTCAAGTCTAACATGAATATATGATTTATATGCTCGATCTCGTTGTTTTAGTGTAACTAGCATGAACTTGAATTTTGGTGTGTTGTTCTTGAATTTTGGATGATCATATGTTGTTAGATGTTAAAAGTTGATGCTTTAATTGTGTTACTAGCATCTCTAGCTTCAATTTGATGTGTAGGTTGCCTTAGAAAACTTCATGAACTTGATTATTGATTTTGGTGAATTTGGGTTAGGGTTTGATGAACTTGAAATGGACTTTTGATGCATTAAATGACATGAATTGTTAATTGTAAGTGTTAGGTTGTGTTGTATGCTTAATTACCCTCGAAACGGCATATTGTTCATGTAATTTGGCTATCGAACCATTAAATGGCGTTTATGACTTGTATGCATTGAATGAGAAGCATTGATTGCGGTTTTTGGTTGTTGTAAATGAAAGTTTGATTGATAAAAAGTGCATAGTTGCGTTCCTTGTCAAAATACCTTTCCGGTGATATAAAATGCATACCTTGAATGTTTGCGGTTTGTAAATTGTGTTGGGTTGAGTTTTGATTCGTGCACTTAGGAGTTTCGGCGACCAGGGCCTGGAAACACCTCAGGACGCCGTCCAGATACCCAGGACGACGTCCCCCTTTTCTAACCTAGACGCCGTCTAGGAATTGGGGACGCCGTCCCACTCATTTAATCGAGACGCCGTCTAGCAGCTTGGGACGCCGTCCCAACCTTCATTTTGGGACGCCGTCTAGCAACTTGGGACGCCGTCCCATTTGGCTAAAACTGGCTGTTTGTTTTGGTCATTTGACATGAAAATGTTTGCTATGCTACGGACCTCCGATTAACATGAAACTTGGCCAACATGCTCATATATGATTATATAACTTAGAAAAATTGTCGGATATCCAACCCGACCCCGTTGACTTTTCTGTTGACTTTGACCCGACCAAGTTGACTTTTAATCAAACTTAACCAAATAATTGTGCAATCGTTCTAACATGTTTTTATACTTGTATCTTGCATGAAACATGACAATTTGATTCACATGCTATTATGATCGAGTCTTAACGAGCCATAGGACTAATTGAACGTCTTTGACCTATCGTGGTTACCGTTATTGATACGACCTATTTGTTTAGGTCAAGACTAGCATTGTTCTTTGCACACGTTTACTTGTTGAAGTACTTTACTACTCGTGCACTCAAGGTGAGATCATAGTCCCACTTTTACTCCTTTTGAACTTACATTTGGGATGAGAAAACATAAACATTTCTTTTACTAAGTGAACACAAGTACAGGAAAACAAACATTCTACATACGAGTTTAGAACAAAATCCTCAATTCGATTATCATTAGTTACACTTGCCGGGTGTAAGCGAGAACTTATGTTGTATGGATCCATATGGGTTTGACAAACCCTCATTCAAACGGTTCGCTACCGTTTACGAATGAAATATATTTTCGAGAAACAGTGTATGTTCTAGCACTAAGTGATGGGGTTCAATGGAAGGAAATGTTAAGCATTGATAATTGGGTGCTCGTGAAACAAACTTTTGGAATGTATTACTATTAATTCATTGATGCAAATCTTGTGGTTCACTTGTACTTACTTACTTAAACCTATGATTTCACCAACGTTTTCGTTGACAGATTTCTATGTTTTTCTCAGGTCCTTGAACGATACATGATACATGCTTCCGCTCATTATTTGATACTTGCATTGGATGTCGAGTATATGTGCATTTCATGGAGCGTCTTTTGATTTTACTTTAAACCGTGTCGCCTAGATTTCATTCGTATTATAACATTGTAACTTAACTATTGGTTGAACAATTCTTGTAAACTTTGGGAACAATCTTTATTTTGAAATGAAGGCGACATATTTTGGTCAAACTTTGTCTTAAAGACTTATGACCACGTAACGGGACCTAAGTAGACGGCGCCGTCAAACATGATTTGGTCGGGTCGCTACAGATGGTATCAGAGCGTTGGTTGTAGGGATTTAGAGTTCATTAGTGTCAACCCCGAGTCATAGGGTACATTGGTGAGTCTAGACTACAACCGGCATATAGACTTGAAGTAGGAATTACTTGACTACTTGTGCATTTATACTCGAACGCTTCTACTCATATCTACTCTTAGTTCATCTTAATCTCACGTTGTTTAATTTGATTGACACGCCACCTTGACTATATGAAATGATGTCGAATGCACATATGAATCAGGGTAATATAATTTCCGGGATTATATTACGGTGACTCATATGAACGTTCCGACATTATGGCATAAAGAATTTAAGGCGAGTCGAGGAAAAAACTTCTCTTTATCTTTATTCTATATCACGGTTAGTATTATTGAGAATACAAATCAATGATATTCTTGTGTCTTGAAGGAACAATGGCTCCTCGTCGTGTACGCCGCAATGAAACTCCCGAACAAGCTCTCGAACGGATGATAGCTACCGCCGTAGATGCGGCCATGGCCGGTCACTCATCCAACAACAATAATAATAACAACCACAACAACAACAACAACAACAACAATGGAGCCGGAAACTCAAACGAGGGATGCTCCTATAAAGCTTTCATGGGGTGCAAACCTCACACTTTTGATGGAACCGGGGGACCGGTTGTGCTCACCCGATGGTTTGAGCAAACGGAAGCCGTCTTTAGCATAAGCGGTTGTCGGGACCAAGACAAGGTCAAATACTCCACTCACACTTTCTCCGAAATTGCTCTAACATGGTGGAACACCTATGTTCAATCGGTGGGTACCGATGAAGCTCATGCCCTCTCTTGGGCCGATCTAAAGGAAAAGATGATTGTTGAATATTTTCCGCGCGAAGAAACCCGAAAGCTTGAGGAAGAACTAAGAGCTTTGAAAGCGGTCGGAAACGATCTTAAAGCTTATAATCAACGCTTCGCCGAACTATCCTTGATGTGTCCTAATCTTGTTAACCCCGAATCTCAAAGGATTGAGCTCTACATGCTCGGTCTTCCAAAAAGCATCAAACAAGGGGTGATGTCATCCAAACCCACTACTCATCAAGCCGCTATGAACATGGCTCGCCAACTAATTGAAACGGTTGACGAAATCGTAGTTCCGGCACCTAAGGCCGAGGATAAATCGGGCGGCAACAAAAGAAAGTGGGAACCCTCCCAATCAAGCAACAACAACTTTGCCAAGAAATCTTTCACTTCCGACGGCAAGAAGGGTTATGCCGGGAACCTACCTCTTTGCAACAAATGCAACAAACATCACTTTGGCGAATGTAGTAAGATAATTTGCCACCGGTGCCAAGGAGTTGGTCATAAGGCCAACGATTGTAAAAGTGCCACTCCCGTTGCTCGAAAGTGGCCCAATGCACCAAAGACGGGCACTTGTTACGAATGTGGTCAAACGGGTCATTATAGAAATGCATGCCCGAAAAGGAAAGATAACCCCAACACGCGCGGCCGAGCTTTCAACATCAACACCGAGGAAGCCCGGGATGACACTGAACTAGTCACGGGTACGTTTCTTCTCAACAATTCTTATGTCTCTTGCTTATTCGATTCGGGTGCCGATAAATGCTTTGCATCCAAGACTTTGACTCATTCTTTTAGCACTCCACCTCTTCCATTAGATACCACTTATACCATTGAAGTGGCTAACGGGAAACTATTAAGTGCTGACACATATTACCGGGGGTGTACGTTAAACATTTTGGGTAAGGAATTTGAGATTGACTTGATACCCATGGAACTAGGAAGCTTTGATGTAATAATCGGTATGAATTGGTTAGTCAAAATGAAATCTCACATCCTTTGTGATCTTAACGCAATCCGAATTCCTATCGAGAATGGTGAACCTTTGATTGTTTATGGCGATAAGAGTTGCACCAGACTCAACCTCGTTTCGTGCCTTAAAGTTAGAAAACTGCTCCGTAAGGGTTGTTTTGCGATCCTTGCCCACGTTAAGAAAGTCGAGTCCGATGATAAGCATATCGATGATGTGCCAATTGTTAGTGACTTTTCCGATGTATTTCCCGACGAATTGCCGGGTCTTCCACCTCATCGACCGGTTGAATTCCAAATCGATCTTATTCCGGGAGCCGCACCCGTAGCACGTGCACCATATAGACTCGCTCCATCTGAAATGCAAGAATTGCAAAGTCAAATCCAAGAACTACTTGATCGTGGTTTTATCCAACCTAGCCATTCACCTTGGGGCGCTCCGATTTTGTTTGTTAAAAAGAAAGACAGATCCCTACGAATGTGCATTGATTATCGTGAACTAAATAAATTGACGGTTAAGAACCGATATCCTCTTCCTCGCATCGATGACCTCTTTGATCAACTACAAGGGTCTTGTGTATATTCGAAAATCGATCTCCGCTCGGGTTATCATCAATTGAGGGTTAAAGGGGAAGATGTCTCCAAAACCGCTTTCCGAACTCGTTATGGTAGTTATGAATTCCTTGTCATGCCATTTGGTCTCACTAACGCACCGGCGGTGTTCATGGATCTTATGAGCCGCGTGTGCAAACCGTATCTCGATAAATTCGTTATTGTGTTCATCGATGACATATTGATCTATTCTAAAAATGAAGAAGAGCACGAACAACATCTCCGACTTGTGCTTGAACTTTTAAGACAAGAACAACTCTATGCCAAATTCTCCAAGTGTGAATTTTGGTTAAAGGAAGTTCAATTTCTTGGTCATGTTGTAAGTGACCAAGGTATTAAAGTCGATCCAACGAAAATCGAAGCCATTAGTAAATGGGAGACTCCTACTACTCCTACTCACATTCGTCAATTTTTGGGTCTCGCCGGGTACTATCGTAGATTCATCGAAAATTTCTCTTTGGTTGCACGTCCTCTAACCGCATTGACTCACAAGGGAAAGAAATTCATTTGGGCGACCGAACATGAATCCGCATTCCAAATCTTGAAAACGAAGCTAACCACCGCTCCTATCTTGTCACTTCCCGAAGGCAATGATGACTTTGTTGTATATTGCGATGCCTCAAAACATGGTTTTGGGTGTGTATTGATGCAACGAACGAAAGTCATTGCTTATGCTTCTCGACAACTCAAAATTCATGAACGAAACTATACGACACATGATCTCGAACTCGGAGCCGTTGTCTTTGCACTTAAAATGTGGAGACACTATCTTTATGGAACCAAGAGTACTATCTTCACCGATCACAAAAGCCTTCAACACATTTTCGATCAAAAGCAACTAAACATGAGACAACGAAGGTGGATTGAAACCTTAAACGATTACGATTGCGAGCTTCGTTACCATCCTGGGAAGGCAAATGTAGTAGCCGATGCCTTAAGTCGAAAAGAAAGAGCGGTGCCTCTTCGTGTCCGAGCCTTAAACATCACCATCCACACAAACCTTAATAGCCAAATTCGGGTAGCCCAAGATGAGGCTCTCAAGGATGAAAACATCTCTCTCGAACACTTGAACGTCCTCACCTCTCGATTCGAAGTCAAAGAAACCGGACTCCGATATTTCGCCGGAAGAATTTGGGTGCCTAGTTATGGGGATCTACGAAGCCTTATCTTAGACGAAGCCCATAAGTCACGATACTCGATTCACCCCGGTGCCAATAAGATGTACCACGATCTTAAACAACTATATTGGTGGCCGAACATCAAAAGGGACGTAGCTACGTATGTTTCCAAGTGTTTGACATGTTCCAAAGTCAAAGCCGAACACCAAAGACCGTCCGGACTACTTCGACAACCCGAGATCCCGCAATGGAAGTGGGAAAGAATAACGATGGATTTTATCACCAAACTACCAAAAACGACGGGCGGTTATGATACCATTTGGGTTATTGTTGACCGTCTCACCAAATCCGCACACTTCCTTGCCATGAAAGAAACGGACAAAATGGAGAAACTTGCACAACTTTACATTAAGGAGATCGTAGCCCGACACGGTGTACCTTTATCGATTATCTCCGACCGAGATGGCCGTTTCGTTTCTAGATTTTGGCGTACATTGCAAGAAGCGTTGGGAACGCGCTTAGACATGAGCACCGCATATCATCCTCAAACCGATGGACAAAGCGAACGTACAATTCAAACCTTAGAAGACATGTTACGAGCTTGCGTGGTTGATTTCGGAAAAGCTTGGGACAAGCACTTACCTCTCGCCGAGTTCTCTTATAACAATAGTTATCACGCGAGTATTAAAGCCGCACCTTTTGAAGCGCTATATGGCCGCAAATGTCGTTCACCTCTTTGTTGGGCCGAGGTAGGCGACGTGCAAATCACCGGACCCGAACTCATTCACGAAACCACCGAGAAAATCGTTCAAATCCGAGATAGGCTTAGGACGGCCCGAAGTCGTCAAAAGAGCTATACCGACAAACGACGCAACGATCTTGAATTTCAAGTCGGTGACCGAGTAATGTTAAAAGTCGCGCCTTAGAAAGGTGTAATCCGTTTTGGGAAACGCGGGAAGCTAAATCCGCGGTATATTGGTCCTTTCGAAATCTTGGAGCGTATTGGAACCGTTGCTTATCGTTTAGATCTTCCGCCTCAATTGAACTCCGTTCATCCTACTTTCCATGTATCTAACTTGAAAAAGTGTCTTGCCGAACCCGATATCGTCATCCCTCTCTAAGAACTTACTATTGATGACAAACTTCATTTTGTGGAGGAACCGGTTGAAATTGTGGACACCTCCGTCAAGACATTGAAACAAAGCCGAATCCCGATTGTCAAGGTTCGTTGGAATGCCAAAAGAGGACCCGAGTTTACTTGGGAAAGACAAGACCAAATGCAAAGGAAGTATCCTCATCTATTCGTGAATTCGGAAACGCAAGATCTCGAGGAAGAAACAACGACTACTACGCCTACCTAAATTTCGGGACGAAATTTCTTTTAAGGAGTAGGTAATGTAACATCCCGCCTTTTTCCATTTACTTTTCCGTTATACTAATATAAAGTCCGTTATATGTTTATAACATCTCCCGTTGATACGCGTTTTAAATTATCTCGTTTAGGTAATTCCCGCACCCGAACGAAAGTTGAGGGACTAAACTTGACAAGGGATCAAACCCTTGACTAGGTCAAAGGGTCAAACCCCTTTCACCCATTCATTTCATCTTCATCTCTCTCTCTTTCTCTCTAGCAAGAACACACACACCCAAAACCATATTCATTCAATCATCATCTAAATTCGATCTAGGAGGCTTACAACAAAATAAATTACATATTCGTGATCCTCTCTTCATCCTCTTCGTTTTGGTACCAACTTCATCTCATTTGGGTAACTTTCTAAAATCACTAGATTTTGTGTTCTTGATGTTTTTAACTTATAAAAGTGTTAATTAGTGTCTATGGCTCAAGTCTAACATGAATATATGATTTATATGCTCGATCTCGTTGTTTTAGTGTAACTAGCATGAACTTGAATTTTGGTGTGTTGTTCTAGAATTTTGGATGATCATATGTTGTTAGATGTTAAAAGTTGATGCTTTAATTGTGTTACTAGCATCTCTAGCTTCAATTTGATGTGTAGGTTGCCTTAGAAAACTTCATGAACTTGATTATTGATTTTGGTGAATTTGGGTTAGGGTTTGATGAACTTGAAATGGACTTTTGATGCATTAAATGACATGAATTGTTAATTGTAAGTGTTAGGTTGTGTTGTATGCTTAATTACCCTCGAAACGGCATATTGTTCATGTAATTTGGCTATCGAACCATTAAATGGCGTTTATGACTTGTATGCATTGAATGAGAAGCATTGATTGCGGTTTTTGGTTGTTGTAAATGAAAGTTTGATTGATAAAAAGTGCATAGTTGCGTTCCTTGTCAAAATACCTTTCTGGTGATATAAAATGCATACCTTGAATGTTTGCGGTTTGTAAATTGTGTTGGGTTGAGTTTTGATTCGTGCACTTAGGAGTTTCGGCGACCAGGGCCTGGAAACACCTCAGGACGCCGTCCAGATACCCAGGACGACGTCCCCCTTTTCTAACCTAGACGCCGTCTAGGAATTGGGGACGCCGTCCCACTCATTTAATCGAGACGCCGTCTAGCAGCTTGGGACGCCGTCCCAACCTTCATTTTGGGACGCCGTCTAGCAACTTGGGACGCCGTCCCATTTGGCTAAAACTGGCTGTTTGTTTTGGTCATTTGACATGAAAATGTTTGCTATGCTACGGACCTCCGATTAACATGAAACTTGGCCAACATGCTCATATATGATTATATAACTTAGAAAAATTGTCGGATATCCAACCCGACCCCGTTGACTTTTCTGTTGACTTTGACCCGACCAAGTTGACTTTTAATCAAACTTAACCAAATAATTGTGCAATCGTTCTAACATGTTTTTATACTTGTATCTTGCATGAAACATGACAATTTGATTCACATGCTATTATGATCGAGTCTTAACGAGCCATAGGACTAATTGAACGTCTTTGACCTATCGTGGTTACCGTTATTGATACGACCTATTTGTTTAGGTCAAGACTAGCATTGTTCTTTGCACACGTTTACTTGTTGAAGTACTTTACTACTCGTGCACTCAAGGTGAGATCATAGTCCCACTTTTACTCCTTTTGAACTTACATTTGGGATGAGAAAACATAAACATTTCTTTTACTAAGTGAACACAAGTACAGGAAAACAAACATTCTACATACGAGTTTAGAACAAAATCCTCAATTCGATTATCATTAGTTACACTTGCCGGGTGTAAGCGAGAACTTATGTTGTATGGATCCATATGGGTTTGACAAACCCTCATTCAAACGGTTCGCTACCGTTTACGAATGAAATATATTTTCGAGAAACAGTGTATGTTCTAGCACTAAGTGATGGGGTTCAATGGAAGGAAATGTTAAGCATTGATAATTGGGTGCTCGTGAAACAAACTTTTGGAATGTATTACTATTAATTCATTGATGCAAATCTTGTGGTTCACTTGTACTTACTTACTTAAACCTATGATTTCACCAACGTTTTCGTTGACAGATTTCTATGTTTTTCTCAGGTCCTTGAACGATACATGATACATGCTTCCGCTCATTATTTGATACTTGCATTGGATGTCGAGTATATGTGCATTTCATGGAGCGTCTTTTGATTTTACTTTAAACCGTGTCGCCTAGATTTCATTCGTATTATAACGTTGTAACTTAACTATTGGTTGAACAATTCTTGTAAACTTTGGGAACAATCTTTATTTTGAAATGAAGGCGACATATTTTGGTCAAACTTTGTCTTAAAGACTTATGACCACGTAACGGGACCTAAGTAGACGGCGCCGTCAAACATGATTTGGTCGGGTCGCTACAGGGGGCGGTTCAGCTGCAGTTTTGTCACCCCATTTAAATGGTTTAGCCTGACCTCGGTTCCAGGGAGCCGGAGGAAAATCCTCGAAACCATTAATATTCGGGATGTCATCTTGGTGCCTGCAAGTAGGATAATCTTCAACTTTCTTATCGGGAACTGCAGATTTCTTCTCCAAAGCCTTATAGGCTCGAATCCATATTCCATTTATTTGAATGGAGTTCAAGATTTTGGAGAAAGACTCAATCTCGGTAATACCTTCAAAGCGAACATAACCAAAACGTTGACCACTCGACAATCTTTTCCGTGCAAAATACACATCTTTGAGAGCACCATAGCTCTCGAAGACTTTCCGACACTCAACCCAAGTCCATGAATCAGGGAAATTGAAAATCAAAAACGAAGTTACCCGATTATCACACGACGATGAAGACGATGTAGTGACCCGAACTTTTCCATGTTTATATATATTAAATGAAATTGATATTTACATGATTAAGTGTTTCCAACATGTTAAGCAATCAAACTTGTTAAGACTTGATTAATTGAAATAGGTTTCATATAGACAATTGACCACCCAAGTTGACCGGTGATTCACGAACGTTAAAACTTGTAAAAACTATATGATGTCATATATATATATATATATATATATATATATATATATATATATATATATATATATATATATATATATATATATATATATATATATATATATATATATATATATATATATATATATATATATATATATATATATATATATATATATATATATATATATATATATATATATATATATATATATATATAGTTAACATGATATTATGATAAGTAAACATATCATTAAGTATTTTAACAATGAAATACATATGTAAAAACAAGACTACTAACTTAAGTATTTCGAAACGAGGCATATATATAACGATTATCGTTGTAACGACATTTAAATGTATATATATCATATTAAGATATATTAATACATCATAATATCATGATAATGTAATAATTTAACATCTCTTTAGATATAATAAACTATGGGTTAACAACATTTAACAAGATCGTTAACCTAAAGGTTTCATAACAACACTTACATGTAACGACTAACGATGACTTAACGACTCAGTTAAAATGTATATACATGTAGTGTTTTAATATGTATTCATATACTTTCGAAAGACTTCAAGACACTTATCAAAGTACTTCTACTTAACAAAAATGCTTACGATTACATCCTCATTCATTTTCATCAACAATTCTACTCGTATACACTCGTATTTGTACTCGTACAATACACAGCTTCTAAATGTATTTACTATTGGTATATACACTCCAATGATCAGCTCTTAGCAGACCATGTGAGTCACCTAACCATGTGGGAACCATCGTTTAACATCTAGCATGAAATATCTCACAAAATTACAAACTAATGGAGCCTATATGGAAGCACCATATTCACGTGAACTTGCATACTCACAAACACATTCACTTTGCAATTTTCTTGAATCAAATTACTCTGTCTCAAGTGTTCTTCCATTGTTATAAGTGTTCTTCATCATCTTCATCAAAATCTAGCTCAATCTAGTTCATAAATCCATATATAAATCAAGTTATAAAACAACTACTCAAGAATACACCAACAACACTTCCAAGTTAGCTAGCTTACTTCCAATCTTGCAAATCCACTTTGAGTGATCATCCAACCTCAAGAAATCTTTCTTATTTACAGTAAGATATCTTTCTAATATAAGGTAATACTCATATTCAAACTTTGATTCAATTTCTATAACTTTAACAATCTTATTTCGAGTGAAAATCTTACTTGAACTTGTTTTCGTGTCATGATTTTGCTTCAAGAACTTTCAAGCCATCCAAGGATCCTTTGAAGCTAGATCTATTTTTTTCATTTCCAGTAGGTTTATCCACAAAACCTGAGGTAGTAATGATGTTCATAACATCATTCGATTCATATATATAAAACTACCTTATTCGAAGGTTTAAACTTGAAATCACTAGAACATAGTTTAGTTAATTCTAAACTTGTTCGCAAACAAAAGTCAATCCTTCTAACTTGACTTTTAAAATCAACTAAACACATGTTCTATATCTATATGATATGCTAACTTAATGATTTAAAACCTGAAAACACGAAAAACACCGTAAAACCGGATATACGCCGTCGTAGTAACACCGCGGGCTGTTTTGGGTTAGTTAATTAAAAACTATGATAAACTTTGATTTAAAAGTTGTTCTTCTGGGAAAATAATTTTTCTTATGAACATGAAACTATATCCAAAAATCATGGTTAAACTCAAAGTGGAAGTATGTTTTCCAAAATAGTCATCTAGACGTCGTTCTTTCGACTGAAATGACTACCTTTACAAAAACGACTTGTAACCTGTATTTCCGACTATAAACTTACACTTTTTCTGTTTAGATTAATAAACTTAAGTTCAATATGAAACCATAGCAACTTGAATCACTCAAAACGGATTTAAAACGAAAAAGTTATGGGTAAAACAAAATTGGATATTTTTTTTGCTTGTTGTAACTACGTAAAAATTGGTAACAAATCTATATTAGTCATATCATAGCTAACTTATATTGTATTATACATGTATTCTAATATATTATGTAATCTTGGGATACCATAGACACGTATGCAAATGTTTTGACATATCATATCGACCTATGTATATATATTATTTGGAACAACCATAGATACTCTATATGCAGTAATGTTTAAGTTAGCTATACAGGATTGAGGTTGATTCCAAAAATATATATACTTTGAGTTGTGATCTAGCCTGAGACGTGTATATACTGGGTCGTGGATTGATTCAAGATAATATATATCGATTTATTTCTGTACATCTAACTATGGATAACTAGTTGTAGGTTACTAACGAGGACAGCTGACTTAATAAACTTAAAACATTAAAACATATTAAAAATGTTGTAAATATATTTAGAACATACTTTGATATATATGTACATATTTGTTATAGGTTCGTGAATCAACCAGTGGCCAAGTCTTACTTCCCGACGAAGTAAAAATCTATGAAAGTGAGTTATAGTTCCAATTTTAAAATCTAATATTTTGGGATGAGAATACATGCAATTTTATAAATGTTTTATGAAATAGATACAAGTAAATGAAACTACATTATATGGGTGAATGATCGAAGCCGACTATGCCTCTTTTAGCTTGGTAGCCTAAGAATTAGTAAACCGATCTACTAATTGACGCGAATCCTAAAGATAGATCTATCGGGCCCAACAAGCCCCATTCTGGAATTTGGAATGCTTTAGTACTTCGAAATTATCATGTCTGATGGGTGTCCCGGAATGATGGGGATATTCTATATGCATCTTGTTAATGTCGGTTACCAGGTGTTCACCATATGAATGATTTTTATCTCTATGTATGAGATGTATATTGAAATATGAAATCTTGTGGTCTATTATTACGATTTGATAAATATATAGGTTAAACCTATAACTCACTAACATTTTTGTTTACGTTTAAATCATGTTTATTCTCAGGTGATTATTAAGAGCTTCCGCTGTTGCATGCTAAAATATGGACAAGATTTGGTGTCAGCATGTTTGTATAATATTGTTTAAAACTGCATTCGAGATTTACTTTGTTGTAACATATTAATATTGTAAACCAATATGTATTGGTAGTGTGTAAGTGTGATATTTTTAGATTATCATTTCCGGATAATCTAGGTGGTGTCCTTTTAACCTTGTCGATAAAATAAAGGTTATGGTTTGTTTTTAAAAACGAATGCAGTGTTTGAAAAACATCTCATATAGAGGTCAAAACCTCGCAACGAAATCAATTAATATGTAACGTTTATAATCACTATGAACGGGACATTTCAGACGAAAAGCCACTGGGCTTCGACATATGGGTCATACCATCTTCCTCCAGAGGACTGGCCGGAGAAGATGGAGCAGACCGGAAGTTATGAACGGAAGTGATTAATTTACCGGAAGTGGTTGAGTTTCTGGATTGTTGAGTGGTGTTACATGCCCATTCTAATGATTACATAGCTTTGCCTCTGGGACCAACTCAACAAATTAAAATACGACCCATTTGGGCGTAAGCGAATAAACTTAAAAGAATGGTTTTGTCATAATGAACACGTACCTAATGTTGTGTGTTATTAAACCTTAACCTAGGATGGATATATTGTATTACAAAAGGGTACTACTTTTGATGGTACAACATGTAAGAAACAGACAAAAAAACAGAATAAACAATGTGTACATAAGATCGGCTTTGGTAGTTTGGCAAAACAAACCAACTAGTGACAAAATGAGGTTTGTGAAAACTTACATAATAAGGGTTTAAAACGTGATGCAATGTAATTGCTTCATTAGGACATTAGGTACTTTCATCTTCATAAAGTTTTCAAGATTTTGTCTCTCTCTTTGCTTTTCAACTTATCGCTTGGAATCTACAAAGAGTTTGTTTCTAAACGTTAGATATATGTATGTGCGGTTTGGGATACGTCTCATGAAAATCGATCATCCAAGAGTATATATCAAACGCCGATAAAAATAGTCAAATACTTACAATAACAACAACAACAACACCCAACCCCGCATATGCGAGGTATGGGGGAGGTGAGATGTAGACAATCCTTCCTCCACCCTAGAATAGAAGAGAAGTCGTTTCTCTAACCACAAGTCGAGAAAAGATTCTCCACCCACAGGAAGAGAAAGTCATCCCTCTCTCTCCTCCGGGATAGAGAGATTGCTTCCGTTGGGACCTCCGGCCACAATAAATAAATAAATAAAGAGTAAATAGATAAAAATAAATAAAGAATAATAAAGACAAGCAAAAACAGAAAAGGAAAAAACAAGAAAGAGACCCCATGGAAATGGTAGAATCAAATTTTCATGGGTCATATAGTCTGCCTGGAATTCAATTCATTCTCTAAGCGGCTGTGAAGTCGCCAATAAATCGACGCTTGCTGTTGCCTCAATTAATAGAGCCAGACAATGCAATACAAGACATTGGAGCAAAACTGAAGAGGCATGCCAGGTGGAAGTTGTTGCGCAAGCAAGAGCCAACCACCCGTTGTAACACCCCAGCTTAACATGACCACAATATTGTCCGCTTTGCCCGCAGGCGCACGGCTTTTTCTTGGCGACCACACACGATAAGCACTTTCCCAGGAGGTCACCCATCCTGGTAGTGCTCTCGCCCGAGCACGCTTAACCATAACGTACTCGCACTTTTACTCAGCCTGTGATCCCAAAACGCGTTGTGTCATTTAAGCGTGAGTATTACCTTATAATCCCATGATCACTCATGTTCGTGGGCGATGTTGGATTTGCCTAGGGTGTTACATTCACCCCCCCTCGGGGACTCATCGTCCTCGATGAGGTTTGCCCCACCACCCCCAACGGCACATGAGTGGCTCTGATACCAACTGAAATGTCCCGTTCTTATTGATTAAAAACGTTACATATTATTTGATTTCGTTGCGAGGTTTTGACCTCTATATGAGACGTTTTTCAAAGACTGCATTCATTTTAAAACAAACCATAACCTTTATTTCATCAATAAAGGTTTAAAAAACTTTACGTAGATTATCAAATAATGATAATCTAAAATATCCTGTTTATACACGACCATTACATAATGGTTTACAATACAAATATGTTACAACAAAATAAGTTTCTTGAATGCAGTTTTTACACAATATCATACAAGCATGGACTCCAAATCTCGTCCTTATTTAAGTATGCGACAGCGGAAGCTCTTAATAATCACCTGAGAATAAACATGCTTAAAACGTCAACAAAAAATGTTGGTGAGTTATAGGTTTAACCTATATATATCAAATCATAATAATAGACCACAAGATTTCATATTTCAATACACATCCCATACATAGAGATAAAAATCATTCATATGGTGAATACCTGGTAACCGACATTAACAAGATGCATATATAAGAATATCCCCATCATTCCGGGACACCCTTCGGATATGATATAAATTTCGAAGTACTAAAGCATCTGGTACTTTGAATGGGGTTTGTTAGGCCCAATAGATCTATCTTTAGGATTCGCATCAATTAGGGTGTCTGTTCCCTAATTCTTAGATTACCTGACTTAATAAACTTAAAACATCAAAATATATTAAAAGTGTTGTAAATATATTTTGAACATACTTTGATATATATGCATATATTGTTATAGGTTCGTGAATCAACCAGTGGCCAAGTCTTACTTCCCGACGAAGTAAAAAATCTGTGAAAGTGAGTTATAGTCCCACTTTTAAAATCTAATATTTTTGGGATGAGAATACATGCAGGTTTTATAAATGATTTACAAAATAGACACAAGTACGTGAAACTACATTCTATGGTTGAATTATCGAAATTGAATATGCCCCTTTTTATTAAGTCTGGTAATCTAAGAATTAGGGAACAGACACCCTAATTGACGCGAATCCTAAAGATAGATCTATTGGGCCTAACAAACCCCATCCAAAGTACCAGATGCTTTAGTACTTCGAAATTTATATCATATCCGAAGGGTGTCCCGGAATGATGGGGATATTCTTATATATGCATCTTGTTAATGTCGGTTACCAGGTATTCACCATATGAATGATTTTTATCTCTATGTATGGGATGTGTATTGAAATATGAAATCTTGTGGTCTATTATTATGATTTGATATATATAGGTTAAACCTATAACTCACCAACATTTTTTGTTGACGTTTTAAGCATGTTTATTCTCAGGTGATTATTAAGAGCTTCCGTTGTCGCATACTTAAATAAGGACGAGATTTGGAGTCCATGCTTGTATGATATTGTGTAAAAACTGCATTCAAGAAACTTATTTTGTTGTAACATATTTGTATTGTAAACCATTATGTAATGGTCGTGTGTAAACAGGATATTTTAGATTATCATTATTTGATAATCTACGTAAAGCTTTTTAAACCTTTATTGATGAAATAAAGGTTATGGTTTGTTTTAAAATGAATGCAGTCTTTGAAAAACGTCTCATATAGAGGTCAAAACCTCGCAACGAAATCAAATAATATGGAACGTTTTTAATCAATAAGAACGGGACATTTCACCCGTAACATACCAAACACTACTCATACACCTTTACGGTAGACATCCCTGAAGTCACACAACTAAATGAAAACCACCCAAGCTCTAGAGCAAAGATGACCATCATCAGACATAATGGCCCCAAGATGCACCGAATGATACGAGATATCAAATCATGCACGCATACATACATACAAACAAACATACATACAAAACAAACACACATAAACATGCATACTCATACATACAAACAAACATACATACAAAACAAACACACATAAACACGCATACATACATACAAACAAACATTACCTACCTACATACGTGAGCAAGCATACATACATAAACATAAATACATACCTTACAAAAGCCTACAAACATACATCCATAAACATACGTACATACATATAACCAACCGTACATACATGCATACGTACACAAAAACACAAAACAAACACGTGTACAAGTAATACAAAAATAAATAAAAAGTGATAAAGAAATAAAAAACTAGATGTAAAAAAGATCAAATAAAAAGTCGTATTAATATTATAACTCCTAACAATAAAAATAATAATAATCAAAAAATATTATTAATAATAATAGTAATAATATTATAAAGTAGTGATAATAATAGTAATAGTAATAGTAATAGTAAAAGGTAATAATACTAAGAGTACTATAGTAATAATATAATAATAATAATAATAATAATAATAATAATAATAATAATAATAATAATAATAATAATAATAAAAGTAATAATAATAGTAATAGATACAAATAATACTAATATAATTTATAACTACCAAATACAAATTACAAAAAACTAATAATATTAGAGAAGCACTAATAATAATAATAATAATAATAATAATAATAATAATAATAATAATAATAATAGTGGTATTGGTAGTGGTAGTGGTAGTGGTAGTGGTCGTGGTCGTGGTCGTCGTAGTCGCCGTGGTCGTCGTCGTCGTCGTAGTCGTAGTCGTAGTCGTAGTCGTAGTCGTAGTAGTAGTAGTTGAAAGAAACCCTACTCGACTATTCTTATTCTAACCCTCCACGCATCCCTATCTGAAGTCATGTCCTCGGTCAACAAAAGCTCTCTCATATCGAGCCTTAGTCTATCCTCCTACCTACGGGTGGGCTACCCCTTCTTCTTACGCCGTCGACAGTGAGTGTCTCGACTCTCCTAACCGGGGCTAAACGTGGTCGCCTCATCATATGCCTAAACCATCGAAGTCGACCTTCTCTTAGCTTGTCGATGATGCTTCTGACTCCAAGGTTCTCCCTAAACACACCATTTGGGATCATATCTAACATGGTTTTACCACACGTCCACCTAAGCATCCTCATTTCTGCCACCTCCATCCTTCTCTCTTGGGCCTTCGTCATTGGCCAACATTCTGAGCCGTACAACATGGCAGGTCTAATTGCCACTTTGAAGAATTTCCCTTTCAATTTGAGCGGGATCTTCTTGTCACACAGGACCCCTTTCGCGGCTCTCCACTTCAGCCAACCTACTTTAATACGATGGGCCACATCCTCGTCTATCCTCCCCGATTTGTGGAGGACCCCTTTGCAAAAATAAATGTTCTCTAAACCATCTCCATTTAAACGAGGGTTACCGCCCTTTCCGTGGTGTTCTAGAGTGTTGGTTAATAATATCATATCAAATATTCAAATATAAAATGTTCGTGAGTTTGGATGATAATAATAAATCCATATATGTATAACTATGGTAAATAATACAAATTCATAAACCTTAATTTTCTACAGCAAGCGACCAACACTTTCAATGTGTCGAAACAAGTCAAAAATATAAAAGTCGTTTGTTAAACAAAGTCTTCGACCACTCTCAAACATCTCGTTATGTTTGCCGTACTTAAGAGTCAACAAAAAAGTTTTGTTGGTTCAACGGTGAGACAACACCAAGTTTTGCTGACTCAACATAAGACACATCATAGGGATGTGCTGAACAAAAAAGGGACAGCACTTCAATTGTGTTGATCCGGAAAAGATGCATCACGAAACAAAGAGGCATCAAGTAAGAGCTCAGTTGGCCAGTAAAACATTTGGAACCCACACTTTCGTATCTCAGAGGATCAGAAAAAAATCAAACACACTTGGAATTTATTTTCAAGGGTTGAAGAAAATGATCCTATCTTGACATAATGTCTTGGTCTCTGTCCCAACTCGAGTAAGTAACAAAATGATTATACAAGTCCAATAGAAGTTACTCTCACTCATTCTAAGATATAACACTAAATACATTTGCGTTAGTACACATATTATGTTTGTTTTTTTTTTATTACTCTCATATGTCTTGCTTATCTGAGCCTACAATGTTAGACACGTCCCATAATTAAATGGACTATTTATCATTTGGCACTTTACCCCTTTAAGTTTGCCTTTATTGACAATTTATACCCTAACTAAAATACATGTACATGATGAAAATAACCGTAATAGCAACATATAAATATTAGGGTTTGTGGTCTTTTCCTGCATTTTGTCATTACATATTTTCTCTCATAAGAACACTAGATAATTTAGAGGGAAGAATCATTCCATCGGATTGTTGACATTACTACAAGAATTGATTAACCCTAATGGCTTCATCATCAAATCTCAATCCTAATTCGATTCTTTCATCAAGTAAGTGTTCTTTGATGATCTTGTTATATGTGATTACATGTTTAAATTGATTATGTATGATGATAATTAATCAACATGTGGTGTCATGAGCAACTATGAATATGTAATCCGTTTTGTAGTAAATTAAATGAATTGTTTGATGTTATGTGTATTAATTTATCAATTGATACGTCATTGTTTGAAAGGCATAACATAATAATGATTAATTTCATTAAGGAAGGAATTGAAGGAATAAATTAATAATTAATACGGAGTGATACTTATTGAGTGTAGATTGTAAAACATCATTGCTCTTTAAATGTAATATCGATTTAACGTTTTGATGGCCCAAATACAAAGATCCTGCCCGGGATGCATTTGCAGAGAGATGCCGCTGCTACCAAAGGTGCACCCGCTACACTGCCTGAGGAATCATCCCATCCGATTCTTATGATATTGACGTTTTAATTAATAAGAATCGATAATTAATTCTTGATATTCGATCATCTCTTAAATTAGTAATGGTTTTGATTATTCGATCATCTCTTAAATTAGTAATGGTTTTGATTATTAATTCATGAAAGACCAAGTGATTATTAATACATAATATTATTATTTATGATACATTAGTTTTTGAGCCCGTGCGTTGTACGGCAACTCAAAATATGTTTGAAGATTAGTTACATAAAAACATAATTTTTTTTTTCTTTATGGATCTTAGTTCACAATAATGACATATAAATGAATAACGACACAATAATGAATATGTATCGTAAGTGGTCTACTAATTCACAAGTGATAATTAATCTATATGGTGTGCTATAGAGTAAGGGGCTATTTATTTTTTTTTTTTCTCTTAATTTGCCTATGTTTTCATTTGCCTTTTATTCTGAAAAGGTGTCTGATTCTATTTCTCCTAGAAACAGATCAATTTTCAATTTAATTGACAGATTAAGTGACAAATAAACATCAATTTTACTTACTAAATTAAGAGTTGTACATAAACAAACTATTAAGTGGTAAGTAAACAGGCCCTAAGTGTATCTTAGATTAACATATGTATTGAATTAGTTACATATAGAATAGTTACACATGTGAACCAAAAGATAAAACTAAAGATAAAGATAAGAACAAAATAAATTATATTTAACTCGTGAGTTGTTATAAGGATAGATGTGTTCTACTATAATTAAGCATATTTTTCTAATTGGTTAGTTACAACAATCTCTTAAAATTACACGTACTAAATTGCTCTCATTTTTTTATTAATTTATTTATTCTCTAATATTGTTATTAATCATTTATATAATGGATTTTAATTACAATCATTGAAGATTTGACAAGTGTAAATTCCACTTGTCATTAATCCCTTTAAAAATGGTTTTGTTGACAAATAAGCTAAACAAATCTCTTTTTTATATAAGTATATAGATATATAGATTACATAGTATCTGATATATGAATACATATATTTCAACTCTTAATATATGCACCGTATTTTTGTGTGGTAACTTCTATATTAACTCAGATAATCGGTCCAACGAATGGTTATTTTAATTTACATAGAAGTTTAAGTAATACCATATTATACAATTGTTTAAGTATTTCACTCAATAAACCCAATGGCTATTCGTGTGTTTACTTAAAAATGAAATACTCCCTCCGTCTCATAATAAGTTGTAACATCCCTACTTTTTTCGTCACTTCCATTAACGGTCTGTTAATTATTTTAACGGTGATTACTTGACGTTATATGTGTTTAAGTGTATTAAATGCATACATGATCTCTGGTGGGTTACTAGAGTTAATATGAGTTAATATTAATTGATAAACTTATTTCGAATAATAAGATATGATAAAAATGAAACAGTTTGAATAACTGCAAAAACTACTTTTCGAGTAACGAAACGCTCGGGTTTATTTTAATAATTATTAACTTTGAAAAATATTTAATTTATTAAGTGTTTTTAATAAATTAGACTTATTGGTTGCGTTTTAACGATTGGTTTAGCGTTCCGGGACTTCGGTACATTTAAATGGCATTTGAAACTGACCACGAGTACACGGAATTTGAGAACGCGAGCCGGGGAACACCCCTTGGGCCATGTTCGGCCGAATGGCCCACCCTCATCCCATTAATTCTATGAACCATAATTTTCATAATTTTGATTTTGATGAAATTTCATAGTGTTTGATGTCAATTGCTCAAGTCTATACGTGTACATGTAAATTGCTTGCGTTAATTTGTTCGTTTGATGTGATTAGGATTAAACCCAAACTTGAATTGCGTGATTACAGAAACTTGACTTTGATGAATGTTAAATATTATTAGATATCCAGAATCCTCTCCAAAAAATAATAATTCTAGGCTTTGAATTGCGTATTTTTGTTACCGTATGTGCAAGTTATGTTCAATTGAAGTTTTATTGCAAATCTGTGATATAATTCGAAATCTAGATAAATGGGTAATGAATTAAGCTATGAACTGATTTCCATTGCGTAGATAATTCAAAAACATTCAATTTGGACACGGATATCATGCTATTTGGAGTTGTAAAACTCATTTTATGCCTAAATGATTGTTCTTGGTAAAACTAGTTTAGTCGGTAGACTAAAATAGATTTTAAAAGCAATTTAAAATGTGTTCTTGAACCAAGTCTTTGAGTTTCTATAAAATTCATATGTTGTAGATAACTTTTCATTTAGGCCTTGTGATTATTGGATATGTATAGCTTCCGTAATGTGAGTGCGAAAACGACTACCTGTATTTTGTCCGGATCTGCTAAGTATGCACCTTTAGCTCTATAAGTAGAGTTGTGGATAGCTTGAGGACTTGAACTTCTGGATATTCACTCTTTATATGTTCTAGAACAAAAGTCTATTTTATATCAAACCTTGTAACCTGCTACATTGTGACGACCCAGAAATTTTCGACCAAATTTAAACTTAATCTTTATATGATCTAATGTCCGACACGATAAGAAAAGTCTGTAAAGTTGAATCTCAAAAATTTTGAATTATGTTTATGTATTCAATTACCCTTCGACCATTCCCAATGATTCACGAACATTTATATTTAATTAGATGTCCATATATATATATATATATATATATATATATATATATATATATATATATATATATATATATATATATATATATATATTAATTGAAACATTAACAAAGTATTACGTGTATGATACCGTATATTAAACTTATTGGTTTCAATATCTATTTGATATATTGAACTATCGAGGTTAAAAGATAATGCCAACAATTAAATTAGAAGATATTTTATCATTTATCAATTCCATAAATATTATGATAGGAATACGAGTCTCTGTTGTAAGTCCACGTTGATTTGAGAAATTCTTCCCTTTTAACAGTATTCGAAATAATTGATAAAGTAATCTACAAGTAAGAACAAAATGTCAATTAACGAGAGTTAGACAAAAGTTAGTGGAGATTCCTGTTTGATTTCCAATATATGCTTTACAATAATTTCCTCGTGACTCTGGATAAGTTAATTATTTAGCTTTCATAATATTTAATGTAAAAGTGAAATCATATAGAGTAAATCATTTGGATGATGGTTGTCGATAAGATAAACCCATTTGACATGTTACATTAAGATGATTTCATATTAGACTTAACCCTACGATTCACGAATAAACTGTAAGTTAAAAAATGGAAATCGTTATGACTTATATACTATATGATTTTACCTTATTAAATGAAAACGTTTTTCGATATAATAGAATTTGATTTTTTAAAATGTCTTTGTTTAAATAACGTAATTTGAATATATACGATAAGTTGAAATATGAATTATTGGGATTAAATATATAAATAACTTGCAACGTATTTAAAATGGATTTATATATATTGTATAGGGTTCGAAACTATTTGGTAAATAATAGTATCACTCGTTTATTGTTTCCCTTGATAATTAAATAAATATTTCAATTATATATAAGATGTACAAAATTATATTTTTCTAAATGAATATATATATATATATATATATATATATATATATATATATATATATATATATATATAATATACATTGTGATAAAATATAACATTAACTTAGTTATAAAACGTTTTTATTTTTAATAAACAACGAGAAGTTGATTTAAAGAAGCAAATGACCAAAACACTCGAACGTCCGAGATACATTTCGAGTGATATAGTTTATTGATAATTTAAGTCTATATTTTGACAAGGGTACTATAACAACCTGAAAATTTCCGAGAAAATTTAAACCTAACTTTTATGTAATTCTAATGATTCACGAACAATTGTTATAAATAAATATGTAATATATACCTAATATATAAATAATAACTTGCAATATTAATATATCAAATTACAAGTTAAATCATAGTTGTTATACTCATATTATTATTACCTTCATTATTATTATAAATCTTAACATTTATATCAATATTATAATTTTAAATAATAATATATTTGATACACATAATTAATATATTAATATCAATATTAATAATATTAATATCATTATTATTATGAATGAGAATTAAATTAATATTATTATTATTATTGTTAGTATATTAATATCATTATTAATATTATTAGTATTTTCATTATTACTAAAATTATTAAAATTATTATAAATATCATTATTATTATCAACATCATTTTTTTTATTAGCATTATTTTTGTTATTACTAGTATTATTATTATTTTTATTATTATTCATAATATTAAAAGTATTATTATTATTATTATTATTAATATAATAATAATTATTATTATTAGTATTATATTTATTAATATATTTATAAAAAAATATAAAAAGAATCAGATATAACCTAATACCTAAATTAGGTCAAGACACTAACTGTTTTTTGTTTTTTATATTCTTTTTATGCTTTTATTTTTTTAATCGTGATATCTTTTTCTTCCTGGTAATCTAGTCGACATCCACACAAGATGAATCAATCAATCTCAATTTTTTATATATAAACCAATCAATCTCACAGTATCAATTATCAAATTTATCAGATTAAATAAAAAAAAGGAAAATAAGCTCGTGTATCTCTGTTCTTCCACTTTTTAGCCAAAAATCGAATTCGAAATCCATTTTAAAATCCTTAAATGCAGTTATGTTTGGAATCTCCATTTCAAACTATCTGCAAAGTTTTGGATCTCAATTTATCTTAACGAATTCAAATTCGTGAGTCAAAGTTAAAAATTTAAAAAGTCAAACTTGTGTTCTTAATTAAATCCGAATTCGTTTATGTGTTTCAAGATCAATTGATTGCTCAGAAAGTTTCTAAGAATGATTTACTACCACTTTCGTGTTGTAATATTTATCTAAAACGTTCTAAAAATCGAATTTTCATTTTGAGTTATTTTATTTTTTTTTCTCGCGAAGAACCAGACTGCTTTTGCAGTTATATAAATTTTTTTAAAATCAATACATTTACTTCTTATTTGTTGCATTTCATTTTATATCCTAATTAAAACAGTTAATTAGCTAGAATAGATTATTAAGTATGGTCGAAGAGAAATCGAGGAAGAAGAAGTTGAAACAGAAAAAGAAACTGGTTATATGTATTTTGTTTGGGTTTTAATCAGAAAAACAGAAGTAGAGGAGTGGTGTGGGGTGTTGACGGGTTTCGAGAGGTCACGGGTTCGAGCCCGAGCAAGGTCGTTTATTTTTTTAAAGGCCTATTACACTAAGGTAGCTTTTCTAATATTATTATTATTAGTATTATAATTTTTATTATTAATATTACTAAGTATTATTATTATTAATATTAGTATCGAAATGATTATTAAAATTTCTATTAACACTATAATTATTAATAAAATTATCTTTATTATTAAAAACATTATTTTTATTAAAACTAACATTTTATCTTATCAATAATATTAAAAACTTTCATTTTAAATTATTATTATTACTATCATTATTATTGTTATTATTATTATTATTATTATAACTATTTTATAAACATCGTCATTATTAAAATTACTATTATTATTAAAAACATTATTATTATTTAAAAACCATCATTTTTATTTTATCAGTATTATTAAAATTATCATTCTTATCAAAACTATTATTATTATTATTATTATTATTATTATTATTATTATTATTATTATTATTATTATTATTATTATTATTATTATTATTATTATTATTATTATTATTATTATTATTATTATTGTTATTATTATTATTATTATTATTATTATTATTATTATTATTATTATTATTATTATCATTATTAATATTAGTATCATTATGTTAGTATTATTATGATTATTATTTTAAAACAAATAAATAAAAATATACCTAACGCATATAATATACCTATATTAATATTACTATTAAAAATATACAAAAGGAATATATGAAACATGAAAATTATTAAGACATCATTTATAATACATAAGATTTTTCGATTACGATTATACGTGTTAATATATAAACTTGATATAGGTTCGTGAATCGGAGGCCAACTCTGCACTTATTCATTGCCGTTCTATGCATATTTATTATGAAATATCGTATCGTGAGTTTCATTTGCTCCCTTTTTATCTATATTTTTGGACTGAGAATACATGTACTATTTTTATAACTGATAGACACAAGTACAAACTAATATACGACCAACATGAGTACTTTTATTGTGTTGATATGTAACATGTTATTGTGTTCATATGTAACATGCAAAACCCTGATTTGTAATATCATTAATTGCTAGATAATGAAGAGGAAAACGGAATTATTATAAATAGCGCTATTGGGAGTAACGTCCCGCACTGTTGACCTCAGGTCAATTGGTGGTATAATAATGATCTCGGCAATTACATATGTATTGTCTCGGGGTAAAATCGTTTAGTTTTGATATTATACGCTCATGGCATACTTTTGATATACATGATATATCGTCTTTTATTAAATATTTTGATCTATTACTATTACTGAAATCATTATTTATGACAAACCTATGAACTCACTCAACCTAGTGTTGACTTTTTAAAGCATGTTTATTCTCAGGTACTTAAATATTGCTTCCGCTGTATATCTGCTGCTTTGATGATGATTTCTTGCCGTGCTTGGAGTCTCATTGCATTACTTACCAATTCATTTAAAAATATTTAATGCTTTAAATACAATGTAATTTATTTATCTTCCGCTGCAAAACTCAATAAAACGTCTCATATAGAGTCGTTCTCGTTTATACAATTGTGATTTGATATAATTAGTCACAAATACCCCAGGCCCTATTTGGGGGTGTGACAGGTACGAGTCACGAAACGTAACGTACAAGTTTCTAAGCATACGTAACGATGTTCGATAAACCGGAACCAGGACATAAGTCGAGCGTCAATGTACAAGTCATCGAAAATAAAATTACAGGTCAACTATGCACGTAAATATAATATAATATATAACTAATTATAATATATAACTAATTATACAAATTTAATATATTATATATAAAAAATATATTAAATGAGTGTCGGCAGGAAGAGTTAAACGAATGTGAGTTAAACTATTACAAGTCAACTTATGGATTAGGACGGGTCGCTTCATGTATTATACATAAAATACTACGACGAGGTCATGAGCGAGTTATTTCAAAACGGATTTTTCGAGCGGGACAGAGCTAAGGAAATTATGGGTTATAGCTATGGAGATTATGTGAAACGATCCGTCCTAATCCATAAGGACGAATACAATAACATATGGTTACATTGCGAGTATTTAACCTCTAAATGATACATTCCTCTAAATGATACATTTTACAAACATTGCATTCGTTTTGTAAAAGAAAAACTTTCATTACATCGAAAGTTGACAGACATGCATACCATTTCATATAATATCCATACTATAAATGACTTAATAATAATCTTGTTGAACTCAACGACTCGAATGCAACGTCTTTTGAAATATGCCATGAATGACTCCAAGTAATATATCTATAATGAGCAGATGCACAGCGGAAGATTTCTTTAATACCTGAGAATAAACATGCTTTCAAGTGTCAACCAAAAGGTTGGTGAGTTCATAGGTTTATCTTAACAATCATTTTAATAATTTTAATAGACCACAAGATTTAATTTTCATAGTAAACTGCAAGAACACTCATCCACAAAAATCATTCATATGGTGAACACCTGGTAACTGACATTAACAAAATGCATCTAGAATATCCCCAAATATACAGGTACACTCATCTGTATATAAAAATTGAAGTACTAAAGCATCCGTAACCCGGATGGGGTTTGTTAGGCCCATAGATCTATCTTCAGGATACGCGTCAATTTGGGGGTCTGTTCCCAAATTCTTAGGCTACCAAGCTAAAAAGGGTGATATCCGGTATAATAATTCAACCATAGAATATAGTTTCAAGTACTTGTGTCTATTTCGTAAAACAATTGTAAAAACATCGCATGTATTCTTAGTCCCAAAAATATATATTGCCAAAACATTTAAAAAGGAAGCAAATGAAACTCACTTACTTTATTTTGTAGTAAAAATACATATGACAGCATTGAACAAGTGCAAGGTTGGCCTCGGATTCACGAACCTATATTAAGTATGTATTTTTATATGTTTGTCAATATCTATCCAACAATTTAGGTCAAGTCATAGTGTATCACAATCCTAATGTTCGAGAACGATACACAAAAGTCAACAAAAGTCAACTTGACCCAAAATGACTTCCAAACTTATACATGTTTATTATATAACTAAAATATAGTCGTTATATATTTTTAAAAATATTTATCAGATTTTATTAGAGTAAATAATACAAGTCATTTATTAATTATTAAAATTTGTATTAAAGTTTATATATAATAAATATATACTTTTATATATCTCAGGTAATAAAATTTATAAAGTTCACTTAATATCATAAAAATATAGTAGTATTTGTTATTAATGTAATTATATTACATATGGTAAAAATATCTTTGTAATAATAATAATTATTATTATTTTACTAATAATAACAATATTTATATTTACTAATGATGATATTAATCATGATAAGGTGATAATTCTAATAATTTTAAATAATAATGATACTTTTTAATATTAACTATAATAATAATAATAATACTTTATATAAAAATAATAATTCTATTCAAAATGATAAATTTTAATAATAATAATAATAAAATGATAACAATGATATTTCTATTAAAAATGATAATTTTAATAAAAATAATAGTTTTAATATTATTGATACTTTTAATAATATTAATAATGATAAAAATAATGAAAACGATATTTTTATCTAAATCAACATCTTAAAATATATTAATTTTATCTTGATACTTATACTCATTATTTCCTAATTGATTTGTTTAATAACTTTTAGTCCTCTTTTATATCACATTCATAATAATGATAATTATAGTAATCATAATAATTGGATGATACTAATATTAGTTTTAATGATAATGATACTAATAATAATAAATATTATAATAATATTACTTATAATACTAATAATTATTTTAATGATAATAATAATAATAATAATAATAATAATAATAATAATAATAATAATAATAATAATAATAATAATAATAATAATAATAATAATAATGATGATAATATTAATAAAAATCTTAATGATAATAACGATAGTAATACTAATAACAATGACAATTTTTAATGATAATACTTATAACGATAATGAGAATAATAATAATAATAATTATTTAATAATAATAATAATAATGACGATAGTAATAATAATCATTTTAATAATAATACTAAAATTAACGATAATTCAATTGACTATATCTTTTAATCCGTTCATCGAAACCATACGATTTCTAAATGAAAAGTTATTAATTTTTTACTAGCTTTCCAACGACATGCATATCATATATCTTATTTCAGTAGCATATGTATTAAATTCATGATTTATCATAATATATCTAACGACAAAATTAAACATACAAGCATGCATAATCATATATACTCGAGCACTAGTCAGGGATACACTATTAATATATAAAAGATAAGATATGAATGCCCACGTATCAATATTGTGATTTAATATTGCAGGAAAGTATGTAGACGCAACGGACATGATAAACACTAGTTTGACCTCACGAGCTATATTCCCGAACCATACCCATAACCTCCATAGATATAACCCATAATTTCCTTAGCTCTATCCCTCTCGAAAAACCCGTCTTGAAATAAGTCACTCATGACTTCGTCGTAGTATTTTATGTATAATACTACTAATAATAGTACTAATCTTACTAATATTACTTAATAATATATTTGGATTAATAGTAATAATTAATATAAATAATAATAATAATATTACAGAGGGAGTAATACGTGAATGATGGTGTGTGTGTAAACTGAAAGGAATTCGATTCAATTTATAGAAGTGGTCTGTCCCTCCCTGCCATGCGATCGCATGGGTCTGAAGGGCAATGACCATGCAATCGCATGGCCTAGCTGTCCAGCACTCCAACTTCGTTTAACTCGTGGGTGGCCGCAGTTTTATAATATATATATAATATATTTAATTTATATAATTAATTATATATTATATTATATTTACATGCATAGTTAACTTGTAAATTTAGTTTCGATGACTTGTACATTGTCGCTCGACTAATGTCTCGGTCCCGGTTTTTCAAACGTCGTTTCGTACGCTGTACAATCTTGTATTTTATGTTTCATAATCTATACCTTTATAAATAAATAGACTTAAATTATCAACAAACTATATCACTCGAAATGTAATTTTAAAGTTCAAGTGTTTTGGTCGTTTGCTTCGATAAATCAATCGTCTCGTTATATATATATATATATATATATATATATATATATATATATATATATATATATATATTCATTCCGAAATATATATTTGAAATATTTATTTAACAATGTTATATAGTTTTTCAAAACTAATTTTATTTCAAAGTTCATTATATAATTTAAATTCGTTTCGAAATTACTATTTAGTAATACTTTTTCCTTTTCGAAACAATAAATATTTTTGCAAATTTATAATACAAAGCTTTAATTAAATTCTTCAAAATTCATTAACAAGGTATCTTATAAAATATTTTAATAATAAAGTTCTTTTTAAATTGAAACGTTTTAGTACATTTGAAACTAAATCAAATAAATATTATAAAGCTAAATATATTTAGGAATCATTTCGTTAAAGGTTAAAATAATGGAAATCGTTATATCATAAAATGTTTTGGAAAAGTAAGATCGTATATAACTCATAACAGGTTTTTAAATTTGTAATTTACCATATCAAAAGTCACAAGTAAATTATTATAAAGCATACTTTTAAAATTAATTAGGAATCTCCACTATCTTTTGTCTAGTTCTCTCTAGTTGACACTTTGTTCTTACATGTAGACCACTTTACCATTTTTTTCAAATATCGTTAAAAAGAAATGATTTCTTAAATCAACATGGACCTCATAACAGAGACCCGTAACAACTCATCATGTACCTGATAATTCAATCATTTAATATTATCTTTTAATCCCGTCGATAAATATATTAAACATATATTGAAACAATTATGTTCAAGTAAAGTATTACACATCTAATACTTTGTTAACGTTTTCAATTAACAATTATATATATATATATATATATATATATATATATATATATATATATATATATATATATATATATATATACATACATATATAATCATATATGCACATCCAGTTATATATATATTGTTCGTGAATCTTCGAGCACGGTCAAAGGGTTATTGATTACATGAATGTAGTTTCAAAATTTTTAGATTCAACATTACAGACTGTGTTTATCGTTTCGGAAACATATAAAGATTAAGTTTAAATTTAGTCAGAAATTTCCGGGTTGTCACAGTACCTACCTGGTTAAAGAAATTTCATCCCGAAATTTGATCGTGGTCGTCGTGGCTAACCATAATAATGTTTTCATGACGAATATGAGTCGATAAATAAAGTTTTATCATCATTGAGTAATATGGATAAAACAATTTAGTTACGCGAAGAGTATAAGTGAAGCTATCACAAAAGAGTGAAATGAGAAAGGTAAAGTTTCGTCATATCTTTTGATGTAGATAGGGTTGATTTCTAGAGTTCAAGGTATTTGGAGAAAATCTTCGTAATAAGATTTGATTATTCGATAATTAAGGAAATTAGGATCTTCTTTGGTTAAATGCAATGATCTATTTTGATTGCTCTGTCGGATGTTTCACTATAAATTCACCCCCTTTATTTCCTTACTTCCACATCTCCCATCTTCTATACTTTCTTCCCCCATTCATACTTCTAAAACATTTGTCAATATCCTTGATCCAGTTCTGATCCTTGATATGTTCCTAATTTTCGCAACAATTATCCTTCTTTTCCAACTCCCTCCGGAGGAATCTGTTTACTTCTATTTCGCTCTTGGGGTGGTGATTTTCATAATCCTTCCTTGTATTTGTCTTTCCATAATTATTGACATCTACGGTTAATGATCTTTTCCGTTTACTGCGATTTATACCCCCTTTCTATTTCGGAGCTTCATGCTTTTGTTTTCTTTTCGCAAGTAATGGTCCAGAATTCGTAGGTATGGAGTTTCGAATTATCATAATATACAAAGTAGAAAGGAAAGGTAGTAGCACGATTTGATTTGTCAAATTACCAGAATATCCGGGAAAGACCAAATCATCAGGAAAAATATTTTCTTGATAGTTTAGAGGTTAAATAGAATTAAAGAGTTATGTAACATGGTTCATGATGAGGGTATGATATGTGAACCTTTATCACATTCCATTAGAAGCTTAGCATGACTTAATATAATATAATCACGTTGATTAAGTATCATTATATTATACTAACTCATGCTTTAGTTCCCAACATTACTTCAAAATATTCCTATTTTAAATTCGAATTTTTCAGAATTTAGAAACTAAAATAGTTTTCTTTATGATATAATACTGATAGTACGAAGAGATAAATAATCTCAGATGAGAGTAATTATGAATATGTCTTCAGAAATATCGAAGATATTTATAATAAAAGATTTGATAATATCTAAGATCAGAGGATGATGAAGAATATTGTCCGCAAGGGTTTAGAGTCAGGAGCAAGGTATTTGTTAATGACTTCAGCAGATACTGAATCATTTGAATTCTTTGAAGGCAGGTTTAGTCTTTGTGATTTATCTACAGCCTCCTTCATAGTTTGCTCAATCCGTTCCAGTACCAAACCTTCTCTTTTTCTGAGCTTTGCCAACACACTATTCTTTATCATCAAACTTTCGACTGTTAAGATCGTTTACAGTTTTTGCTGCTTCATCAGCATTTTTCCCAAAATTCGGAGAACTAGTTCATAGTTTAGGGTATTTTTCAGAAACTTCACATTTGAAGTATATAAGTCTAGGAGATAGACGTTATATGTATATATATATATATATATATATATATATATATATATATATATATATATATATATATATATATATATATATATATATATATATATATATATATATATAACTATTAGCGTATAATTTCTGCGAAATTCGAGAATAATGATTCAAGCTTTTTGATATGGCAACTACCGTTACAAGATGCAGATGAGTATATGATTGGGTTTCAATGTATAACTATAGTTATTTTTCGTAGAGGCTTAAGTCAAAGGGTAATGAAGTTGTTGATACGTTTACTGTTAATATGGTGAAATGTAAAATGTTCCCTAGTAACGATGGCGAAAGGGTAACGTATATATCGAGGTTATAATAAGACTATTTCGACTAAAAAGTCGAAGTTGACTTGTTGGAGCTGTGACGAAACTGACTTCTTTGAAAAGGGATTACAAAGTTATTTTTGGTAATAAATGCCAAAGGATCTGACACAGATATGTGTTAATCTATGACTTTGGTTTCGAGAGTTCTCTAGGTGTATCACTATACGCGTAAATCCTTCTTTCTGTTGATAACGTTAGGTTGGTTCATCCTCTCGATTGTTCATTGATTGATATGTCTTCAAGAATTTTGAAGGGTTTAAATGCAGACTGTCTTTGTTAATATATGAATGATGAAATCATCAGGAATCTTGAATGATACAAATATCTATCTGGGTTTTATGAATAAAAGTGATGTTCTAGCACAATTTTGAATTCAAAGAATGTCTTTGAAAGATGTAAAAATCTAAGAGTGATGTCTTCTGTTAAATCTTGACTTGGATTTTGATTTGTCAAAATCAGAATATGTAATCAAATTTGGATGAGAATAATTTTTTTGATTTCTATGAAAGAATGTATATTGTTGTGAAAATAGTGATTATAGTTGATGATTGCTGAATTAGAATCGAAGAATGTAACATATAAATTATGAATTTTTATATCTCTCGGGTATTACCTACCCGTTAAAAGTTTCACAAATAATATTTTGTACAAGATAATTTTATTACAGTCTTTATGAAAATATATGTATATTTTCTTCGAATGTAATATAGATTTAATGAGTTAATATTAAATTAAACTCATTTGATTTTCGGCTGGAACTATAAATGAATAATTTCTAACATTAGAGATTATATAATCTTCACAAAGTATTTCACTATTGTGATTAATACTTTACTATTTATTCTTATTGATATTTCCTCGGTGAATCATGTTAATGCTCATAGAACTCTTGCTATCTTCGATTAATGTTTTCTAGAAAGTTTTGAGTACATCGAAGAGGAAAGTGTAACATCAAACATGTATTTGAATAATACACTTGGTTTATTATGAAATTGAATTGAAGTAGAGATTATAGTTAACGATTGTTATGTCGTTAATGAAGGTTATACATTATAGCATATCAGTAATATGAATTAATCGAGTAGTATCTACCCTTTAAAATTCACACGTAATAGCTTAGTAAAAAGATGTATTATGGTTTCAAAATTTATATATATAGGATATACATATAAATCCTTCAGAGGGAATGAGTTAATATTTCATAACTCGTCCGTTGATGATTGTGATGTCGATATCGTTGATCGTTATAGAGCTGGTGTAGCTTATGGTGCTACAGGTGTTGCTGGTGTTGGTGATACTGATGGTGCTGCTGGTGGTACTACCGGTGGTGCTTGTATAACAAGTCTAACTTGTAAATCACGCACTATTCTTGTCAGGGTTTCTACTCTTCCTTCTATTATTTCAGTCCATTCATCAGATTTATGGTTAAGGCTAGCATAGATGATCTCTAAGACTTTAGAGATTACATAATCGCCACAGAATGTTTCTCCAATGAAGTTATGAATCAATACTTCATCGGTTATTGTTGTTGGTACTCCTTGGTATCTATGGTGCGTATGACGTTGATGTTTGTGGGGCAGTTTGTGATGTTGAAGCATGGGATGTGGATGTTGTTGTTGGTGGTGGTAATGGTACTGTTGGTGTTGATAATGGTGGTACTGTTGATAACGGTGATGCTGTTGGTGCTTGTAACCTCTGCACCATATTCTTCAAAGCCACTACCCGAGCGCGAAGCTCGTTGACTTCTTCTATTACACCGGGATGGTTGTCGGTTCGGACGAGCGGATGAATAAGATCGAGAATTTGAGATAGTATATAATCGTGACATGATACTCTGGAAATGAGAGAGGAAATGGTATTACGAATAGGTTCACCGGTAAGTGCTTCAGGTTCTTCGCCAAGAGGGCAATGTGGTGGATGGAAGGGATCACCTTCTTCTTGTCTCCAATGATTAAGTAGACTACGAACCCATCCCCAATTCATCCAGAATAGATGATGGCTAATAGGTTGATCCATTCCGGTCACACTGCTTTCGGAGCTCGAGTGAAACTCCATATCGGAATAGCTGTCGGAATTCGAGGAACTGGAACTGGTTGCAGGATCCATCTCGTACAGAGTAGGGAAATGATTTTTCGATATGAGGAAGATTATAAGACTTAGATTTGGTATTACATAAATTACATATGTATATATAATACCAAAATCCCATAAATTACGGAGGAATCTTTGAAATATGTTAGGCAAAGTTTACAGTAACATATACGTTAAGATATGAATTAGCAGATACGCTAAGATATAAATTTGTGTCTATACTCTATTTATGCAATCAATGCAGTAAGACGTGTTTAGACTAAGAATGATAAGCATGTAATTTCTGAAAAGAAATGATAAGCAAAACTTTTGACATGCAGCTAAGGTCGAAGTCCATACTTGCTAATGCATCCTAACAACGATCAGTTAGACACACTAATGCAAGACCTGGTTCGCTAAGACCATCGCTCTGATACCACATGAAGCGACCCGTCCTAATCCATAAGAACGAATACAATAACATATGGTTACATTGCAAGGTATTTGACCTCTAAATGATACATTCCTCTAAATGATACATTTTACAAACATTGCATTCGTTTTGTAAAAGACAAACTTTCATTACATCGAAAGTTGACAGACATGCATACCATTTCATAATATATCCATACTATAAATGACTTAATTATAATCTTGTTGAACTCAACGACTCGAATGCAACGTCTTTTGAAATATGCCATGAATGACTCCGAGTAATATCTCTAAAATGAGCAGATGCACAGCGAAAGATTTCTTTAATACCTGAGAATAAACATGCTTTCAAGTGTCAACTAAAAGGTTGGTGAGTTCATAGGTTTATCATAACAATCATTTCAATAATTTTAATAGACCACAAGATTTAATTTTCATAGTAAACTGCAGGAACACTCATCTGCAAAAATCATTCATATGGTGAACACCTGGTAACCGACATTAACAAAATGCATCTAGAATATCCCCAAATATACAGGTACACTCATATGTATATAAAAATCGAAGTACTAAAGCATCTGTAACCCGGATGGGGTTTGTTAGGCTCATAGATCTATCTTCAGGATTCGCGTCAATTTGGGGGTCTGTTCCCAAATTCTTAGGCTACCAAGCTAAAAAGGGCGATATCCGGTATAATAATTCAACCATAGAATATAGTTTCAAGTACTTGTGTCTATTTCGTAAAACAGTTGTAAAAACAGCGCATGTATTCTCAGTCCCAAAAATATATATTGCAAAAGCATTTAAAAAGGGAGCAAATGAAACTCACGATACTGTATTTTGTAGTAAAAATACATATGACAGCATTGAACAAGTGTAAGGTTGGCCTCGGATTCACGAACCTATATTAAGTATATATTTTATATGTTGGTCAATATTTGTCTAACAATTTAGGTCAAGTCATAGTGTATCATAATCCTAATGCTCGAGAACGATATACAAAAGTCAACATGACCCAAAATGACTTCCAAACTTATACATGTTTATTATATAACTAAAATATAGTCGTTATATATTTTTAAATATATTTATCATATTTTATTAGTGTAAATAATACAAGTCATTTATTAATAATTAAAATTTATATTAAAGTTTATATATAATAAAAATATACTTTTATATATCTCAGGTAATAAAATTTTTAAAGTTCACTTAATATCATAAAAATATAGTAGTATGTGTTATTAATGTAATTATATTACATATGGTAAAAATATCTTTGTAATAATAATAATTATTATTATTTTACTAATAATAACAATATTATATTCACAAATGATGATATTAATCATGATAAGGTGATAATTCTAATAATTTTAAATAATAATGATACTTTTTAATATTAACTATAATAATAATAATATTTTATATAAAAATAATAATTCTATTCAAAATGATAATTTTTAATAATAATAATACTAAAATGATAACAATGATATTTCTATTAAAAAGGATAATTTTAATAAAAATAATAGTTTTAATATTATTGATACTTTTAATAATAATAATAATGATAAAAATAATGAAAACAACATTTTTATCTAAATCAACATCTTACAATATGTTAATTTTATCTTGATACTTATACTCATTATTTCCTAATCGATTTGTTTAATAACTTTTAGTCCTCTTTTATATCGCATTCATAATAATGATAATAATATTAATCATAATAATTGGATGATACTAATATTAGTTTTAATGATAATGATGCTAATAATAATAAATATTATAATAATAATATTACTAATAATATTAATAACTATTTTAATGATAATAATAATAATAATAATAATAATAATATTAATAATAATAATAATGATAATGATAATAATATTAATAAAAATCTTAATGATAATAACAATAGTAATACTAATAACAATGACAATTTTTAATGATAATACTTATAACGTTAATGATAATAATAATAATAATTATTAAATAATAACGACGATAATAACGACGATAGTAATAATAATCATTTTAATAATATTACTAAAATTAACAATAATTCAGTTGACTATATCTTTTAATCCGTTCATCGAAACTATACGATTTCTAAATGAAAAGTTATTAATTTTTTGCTAGCTTTCCAACGACATGTATATCATATATCTTATCTCAGTAGCATATGTATTAAATTCATGATTTATCATAATCTATCTAACGACAAAATTAAACATACAAGCATGCATAATCATATATACTCGAGCACTAGTCAGGGATACACTATTAATATATAAAAGATAAGATATGAATGTTCACGTATCAATATTGTGATTCAATATTGCAGGAAAGTATGTAGACGCAACGGACATGATAAACACTAGTATGACCTCACAAGCTATATCCCCGAACCATACCCATAACCTCCATAGCTATAACCCATAATTTCCTTAGCTCTATCCCTCTCGAAAAACCCGTCTTGAAATAATTCACTCATGACTTCATCGTAGTATTTTATGTATAATACTACTAATAATAATACTGATCTTACTAATATACTTAATAATATATTTGGATTAATAGTAATAATTAATATAAATAATAATAATAATATTACAGAGGGAGTAATACGTGAATGATGGTGTGTGTGTAAACTGAAAGGAATTCGATTCAATTTATAGAAGTGGTCTGTCCCTCCCTGCCATGCGATCGCATGGGTCTGAAGGGCAATGGCCATGCGATCGCATGGCCTAGCTGTCCAGCACTAAAACTTCGTTTAACTCGTGGGCGGCCGCAGTTTAATTATATATATATATATATATATATATATATATATATATATATATATATATATATATATATATATATATATATATATATATATATATAATATTTAATTTATATAATTAATTATATATTATATTATATTTACATGCATAGTTGACTTGTAAATTTAGTTCCGATGACTTGTACGTTGTCGCTCGACTAATGTCTCGGTCTCAGTTTTTCAAACGTCGTTTCGTACGCCGTACATTCTTGTATTTTACGTTTCGTAATCTGTACCTTTATAAATAAATAGACTTAAATTATCAACAAACTATATCACTCGAAATGTAATTTTAACATTCAAGTGTTTTGGACGTTTTCTTCGATAAATCAATCGTCTCGTTATATATATATATATATATATATATATATATATATATATATATATATATATATATATATATATATATATATATATATATATATATATATATATATATATATATATATATATATATATATATATATATATATATATATATATATATATTCATTCCAAAATATATATTTGAAATATTTATTTAACAATGTTATATAGTTTTTCAAAACTAATTATATTTCAAAGTTCATTATATAATTTAAATTTGTTTCGAAATTACTATTTAGTAATACTTTTTCCTTTTTGAAACAATAAATATTTTTGCAAATTTATAATACAAAGCTTTAATTGAATTCTTCAAAATTCATTAACAAGGTATCTTATAAAATATTTTAATAATAAATTTTTTTTAAACTGAAACGTTTTAGTACATTTGAAACTAAATCAAATAAATATTATAAAGCTAAATTTATTTAGGAATCATTTCGTTTAAGGTTAAAATAATGGAAATCGTTATATCATAAAATGTTTTGGAAAAGTAAGATCGTATATAACTCATAACAGGTTTTTAAAATTTTAAATTACCGTATCAAAAGTCACAAGTAAATTATTGTAAAGCATACTTTGAAAATTAATCAGGAATCTCCACTATCTTTTGTCTAGTTCTCTCTAATTGACACTTTGTTCTTACATGTAGACCACTTTACCATTTATTCCGAATATAGTTAAAAAGAAACGATTTCTTAAATCAACGTGAACCTCATAACAGAGACCCGTAACAACTCATCATGTACCTGATAATTCAATCATTTAATATTATCTTTTAATCCCGTCGATAAATATATTAAACATATATTGAAACAATTATGTTCAAGTAAAGTATTACACATCTAATACTTTGTTAACGTTTTCAATTAATAATTATATATATATATATATATATATATATATATATATATATATATATATATATATATATATATATATATATATATATATATATATATATATATATATATTGTTCGTGAATCGTCGAGCACGGTCAAAGGGTGATTGATTACATGAATGTAGTTTCAAAATTTTTAGATTCAACATTATAGACTTTGCTTATCGTGTCAAAAACATATAAAGATTAAGTTTAAATTTGGTCGGAAATTTCCGTGTTATCACATTATGGGTATTGTTCGGGGGTATTGCTCGTAAGGCCAACCTAGCGTTATCATTTCCGATGCATCTACGTACTTTTCCTGCAATATTGAATCACAATATTAATACGTGAGTGACGATTCCATTTTATTATCTAAATTCATTTCTAATATTATTATTATTAGCATTATCGTTATCAATATAAGTAAAATTAAAATTGTTATTGTTATTATTAATACTATTGTTATTATCACTAGGGTTATTATTATTATTATTATTATTATTATTATTACTATTACATAATTATTAGTATTATCATTAGTATTATTATAATTATTATTACTAGTATCATTATCATTAAAACTAATATTAGTATCATCTAATTATTATGATTATTATTATTATAAATACGATATAAAAGAGGACTAAAAGCTATTAAACAAGTCGATTAGGAAATAATGAGTATAAGTATCATAAATTAGTTAAAATATTTTTAAGATTATAATTTAGATAAACATATCGTTTTCATTATTATTATTGTTAAAAGTATCGTTATTATTAAAAATTATCATTAAAATTATCATTTTTATTAAGAATTATCATTTATATTAATATTATTATCATTATTATTAATTAATATTAACATTAATATTATTACTAATATTATCATCAATATCGTTATAGTATTATCATTATTACTAAAAGTTATTAAAAATTATTATAGTTATCGCTATAATACAACTTATTATTATCAATAATAGTATTATGATATTAATATTACATATCACTATATTTTATTATTTAAATAATATTAATTGAGCTATATACAAATTCATCAATTATTATATAAAAATATATTTTTATCATATATAAATTTTTATTTCTAATATATTATAAAGAGCGATAAATATTATATTGTTAAACTACTTTAATAAATATTTACTATAAAAATATTAATAAACGCACTACGAAAATAAATATTAACTACTTAAAATATATATAATAAATATAATTTATAACATATAATAAATATAATAAAAGACATATATGATTTACTTTAATAAAAATCTAATATATAAATATGATGTATTTATTTAATATATAAAAAATAACTATATTTAAGTTAGTTATTAATTTAAATCATTATATATAAAAAGTATATTAATAATATTAATATACGAAATTGTTACATGTTTTAATATAAATATAACTGATATAGGTTCGCGAATCCGAGACCAACCCCGCACTTGTTCAGTGCTGTCAGATGCGTAAATCACTACGAAATACAGTATCATGAGTTTCATTTTCTCCCTTTTTAAATGCTTTTACAATATATATTTTTGGGAGTGAGAATACATGCGCTGATTTTATAAATGTTTGACGAAATAGACACAAGTACTTAAAACTACATTCTATGGTTGGATTATTAGACCGAATATCGCCTCTTTTTAGCTTGGTAGCCTAAGAATAGGTGTTTATTATAATTGTCACAAATTAACGCGAATCCTAAAGATAGATCTATCAGACCCAACAAGCCCCATCCGGGTTACGGATGCTTTAGTACTTCGAATATATCATATCCGATGAGAGTCCCGGAATGATGGGGATATTCTATATGCATCTTGTTAAGGTCGGTTACCAGGTGTTCACCATATGAATGATTTTTATCTCTATGCAGTTTGCGAAATGCCTGATATGAGATGGATGTTTATAAAAATGAAGTCTTGTGGTCTATTAAAATTATGGAAATGATTGATTATGATAAACTAATGAACTCACCAACCTTTTGGTTAACACTTTTAAGCATGTTTATTCTCAGGTACGAAAGAAATCTTCCGCTGTGCATTTGCTCATTTTAAATATATTACTTGGAGTCATTCATGGCATATTTCAAAAGACGTTGCATTCAAAACATTTGAGTTCAAAAAGATTGTTGATAGATGAATGGTAGATTAGTCAATTATATTTAGGAAACATGATAATTTCATTGGTACGCATATTTGTAAACTTTCATTGAAATGAAAGTTTGTCTTTTAAAAAGAATGCAATGTTTGTAAAATGATCATATAGAGGTCAGAACCTCGCAATGTAATCAACTAATGTGAATCGTTTATAATCGGTATGAACGAGTCCTTTCATACATTATGCAAAATAAGGCCAAAGATTTGATAACTACTGAATTGGACTGAAACGGAACATCTGACATGCCGGAAATCAACTGTACCAATTGGCTAAACCAAATCACCTCATCTATTGATATGTGTTAGTTTAGCTTGTCCTTGAAATTTAGCCACTGACCTTGCTTAATTTTCATACTCCCAGCTCAGGTTATGCCCAGTATAAAACTGATGCGCAGATTAAAACTGATTTCGTGCAATGTGTATTGTTAATGCGATTATGTGCTTCGTGCTAGAGACATAACTAGGAGCTTGTGAATGAATGTAGGTTGACTACTGAGCATTTACATGCCATAAATGAAACTTGATCATCATATGTGCATATGTGTCTTTAGTGCGCACTACTTAACATGCGGTATGACAACGAATTCAGAAATCGATAAAACTTAAAACTGAAACCGAAATGAATGATATGAACCAAGTTTGACCATTTGACCAACATTGACATGAACCTACTGATTTGTTGACTTTGGTTGACCACTTTGACCAAGTTTGACTTTTGTTTGACCTTGGTCGACTTTTGTTGACTTGCATGAACTAGTTGACTATGTGTTAACTTTTACGTTGAAACGAGTCGGTCTGAGCAATATGACAACTTACTCTATGAAATATTTATTGTATTAGATACAACTATTGACCAACATAAATACGTATATCTAGGTTGCATTACTCGACCGTAAGTCGTACAAGCTACTTGTTGCTTACTTTTCATACCGAGCTTTTCAAAGGTGAGTCTATAGTCCCACTTTTTACATATTTTTTGGGATGAGAATACACGCTGGTTACATTTATGTTATTACAAATGCTTTTACTTTTGACACGAGTACTATTGTACATATTGAGTTATTGTTCACAAAGCCCCTAGCTTGGATACTTTAATTACCTTCGGGTAAGCACAAATTATATGGACGGATCCGTTAGGTTAGAAAAACCTCACCCTACTATAATTGTGGTGCATTTACTTTGAACTATATATACACTCGAACAAGTGTATACGATTTATGGGTCAAAGGATAAGTGTAGTGTATACTATACGCAGGTCTTTATGCTAGTATTCAATTGCTCATCGTTGTATGTACATTTTTGCAACACTTGGGTTGTGCTTATTGAAATATCATGATCAAATGCAAATGAACTATTTTTCTGAATAATGTTTTTCATATACTATTGTACGTTACTTAAAACCGTAGTTTACAAAACAAGAGAAATAAAACTTGACATGGTATTGTCTACGAACATTTGAAACTTGACATGATATTGTCTACAAACATTTGAAACAGGACACAGTGCTATCTACAAACTTTAAATACGAAACCTTTGTGGTCTCATACGTTGCGATTGGTTACTTAAACTTATGTTTTACAAACAGGAGAAACAAAACATTTTTAAATGTCATACACAGCTGAAACTTGAAATTGATGTTCACAAACAGACTAAAAATTGACAAACATTGTCTGCAAACTTTTAATATTAAACCTTGGTTATCTTTCGCTAATAAACGTTTTCTAAAAAATGTTTCTTAAACATACTGTATTTTTTACTTAAACCTGTAGATTCACTCAACATTGCTGTTACGTAGAAGTCAAGCCGTGCACTGGGACCAGAGTTGATATTTCGTTAATGGATTTTGACGGGGTGTTATAGTGGTATCAGAGCTTTGGCTATAGAGAACTAGAATGCATTAGTGTGTCTAACTGTAGGGCGCATTAGTAGGTCTAGTCTATAGCCGTATACCTTGGATGACTATTATACACCATGCTTGCACTGTTTGCTTCACTATGCTCCGTGTAGGGCTACACATTACATCACATACATATAAACCCTATACCCATATGATATGGACTTGGACTAAATACTATATCACGAATCACATACGTACACGCGACGCGAGAATTAATTGAATTAAGTTGACTACGCTATCTTGAACTTATTGAGTAATGTCGAATGGAAATATGAGATAGCGTAATGTAATGATCAGGATTACATTACGGTAACTCATATAGAAGTTCTGACATCGTAAAGTAAGGAATTAGGAGCGAGTAAAATAGGTTACTTGGATAAACACCATTTAGAACATAAACCGTATAATCTCACATATGAGTAGAAGTTTACACTGTGCAAATTAATTGTTATTATAACCTATAAGAAGCGTGTAATCACGTTACAACTCATCACTACTCGAGACTGTCCATCACCACCGATCACTACTTGGCACTACGCATACACTGTTTGGAACATAATCATCATCTCATACCACTACTCCTTACTACTTATCATTGCTAACTACTACTCAACGCCGCCCCTCACTGCTAGCCTCGACCGATCACTACTTCTCACTACTTGTTATTACTAGTTACTACTTAATGCTACCCATTGCTACATACCACTACTAAGTACTACTCATCACTACTAGCACCTCCACAATTTACTACTAGATATTATGCTTCACAACTCATTTCTGATACATCTTTAGAGGATGAATTCCTGGTAACAGACGCACAATACGTAGTAGATATTATCTACTTGACCTCCAACTTACTTGTCATTCAGGCACCCACAGTTTCACGATTTTGCTTCCCAATACGAGTCCATCGGAAAGGTATTCACACCCTCCCTCATAAAGGGTATTCCATTTTGTCCCTCACCGATGTGGGACAAGCCTGATAACTCACCCTACTTTCAACATCAACTTCAAGGAAGTTTGTCACGAGCTTATTCTTACTCATCAATCATAATGTTTATATATACTGTCAACACCGGTGCTGATAGAAGCTTTATCACTAGAGAATCTTGTCACAACACTTAGAATCCAGTATCTTCCTTAGACAATGTGTACTCTATAGAACTACTAAATTGGGAAGTTTCGACCTCGTGGTTGAAACAGACTGGTTATTTGACAACACAACCGAGGCTGCTGCGACCAGGTGGCTATTCTAATTCCTTTTACCGACGATGATGGTGTATGGAGAGAAGATCAGTACACTACTGCGTTATATAAAATGCTCAAAGTTCATGAAGTAAAATAGATAAGGATGTCTCGCAATTCTGGCACATGTAAGCAAAGTTGAATCAACAATTAAAGGACCCGAAGATGTCCCAACCATTATAAGTTTTCCTTAAGGTCGTTCCGAAAGAGTACCTGGTCTTCCACCTCACAGGGAAGATAAAATTTAGTAATCTAGTGCCAGGATCGGCCCCAGTTTCTCGCACACCGTATAGACTTTACCCCCAGAGCTATAAGAGTTGTGGGCTATGAATGCCAAGCTGAGGAGCAAAGGTGCTCAAATTATATAGGAACTCCCTATGGTAAAGAACATCGGGGTTGTAATACTTTGATTCATGTCTGGCACCAACAGATGGACGTTATGACCGAGGAGTTCATAGTTCGAGCTCCGATCTTGTTTATTAAGAAGAAAGATGGGTCGATGAGACTTTGTATTGACTACAGAGAATTGAACAAGTTGACAATCAAGAATCGATACCCAATGCCGAGGATTGATGAATTATTTGACCAATTACAGGGATCTAATTGTTACTCAAAGATTGATCTGAAATCAAGTTAGCACTAACTGGGAGTCAAAGAAGCTGATGTTCATAAGAAGGCGTTTAGAACACGCTATGAACATTATGAGTTTACATTGATGCCGTTTGGTTTGACGAACGCACTAGCAGTGTTCATGAACCTCATGAACCGTATGTGTAAGCCATACCTAGATAAATTTGTTATTTTATTTATTGATGACATATTAGTGTACCTCAAGAACAAAGAAGAGCACGAGCAGCATTTACATTCAGTACTGACAAAGCTTAGAGAAGACCAACTGTATGCAAAGTTCTCAAAGTGTGACTTTTAGTTACAAGAGGTAATTCCTTGGTCATGTTGTAGGTGCCAACGGTGATGAAACATGATTAGGAACTTCAAAATCATAAGGTTTAACTCACACAAAGGCGGAATTAGTGAATCAAACCCTCTAGTGAATATGAAGTTATTTTTTGGGATTAAATTATTCAAACCACAACAGTGATTGAGTGATTAGATTAACACCTAGAGCTATTATTAACCTTTTGCAAGGATTTGGGTTGAGAGAGAATCGGGCAGGTTACCAGATCTGAGTGAATGTGTGTAATGAAAGGCTTCACCTAAAATGAAGAACATAAACATATTATATACCCCTGCTGTTGAGTCAACCACGAGTGTCAGGTCTCACTCGTACGAGTAGACTGGCTCAGATGTACGGTTGATCACTCACTCGTGTATGTGTAAACAGATTAGATTTGTGACTCAGCTCAGCACACTCGTGTGTATGAGCTTGTCAGACGTACGAGTGAGGCTTCACTCGTACGTCTGTCTGAGTCTAAGATAGTCAAACTTCCATAACGCATTCCTGTAGTACCTGTAACCACATATAAACACAGATAGGATAACAACGAGCAATCATGGTAACCCACAAACTGAAGTACTAATCACAAACATGCAGTAGATGTCTAGGGACTTACATAAAATGCATCAAAAACTCCCCCTAGGACCTAGAACATCTATTACAATAAAGTAAATGTTCGTGAAATACATATAAGTTCAAGAGTAACATCAGTTTAACATCAATACAAATCCAGATTCTCTCTCACACATAAAAACATCAAAAACAAAATACAAACAAGCAACACAGTATCCAACAAGATTCAATTGGCCTGAGCTTGGTTCGAGCTTTGAGCATCACTTTCTCTGTTGAGGTAGGCATGGTAGACATCGATCACACGGTGATATCTCATAGCTTCCTCTTTCCTATCTTCTCTGAATGTAATGTGATGGTGGTGAAGTGTCTCCATATCAAATCTCGATAAGTTCCTCAGCCACATAGGATCCAAAATCCTCACATTGTCGAACTGTATGCTTCCATCATCTTTCTCAATTGCAGTAAGGATCACTGCTTCTTTCGACAATTCGTCATAGAACCACCATTTGAAGTTTTTGTAAATGTCCTTGGGTAATGGCATCAAGGGAGATTGTTTCATATACTTAGCTGGAAGAACTTAACAACACGAACATGTCCACCTTTAGAATTCAGCTTTGTCAGGTGCATGGAAAACCTGGTGACTGTTGACTTGAAGATATCCCACTTTCCTGTTTTGTACTCAATTCTCAGTTTTCTTTAAAACCATCTAGAAAGGTCACTATCTTCAGCATTCAACATCTTCAGCTTCGCAAGTTGCATGATCTCAAAGTAAGGTAGAGTTTTGAAGTGACTCGGTCTTGCCATATAATCAACTCCTCCTACTCTCTTGATTGCAAAATAATTGATCTCCTTAAAGTAACCCCAGCTCAATATTTTACCCTTGGCAAACTTCTTGGGTCTCTTCCTTTTTTCATAGAGACTAACAAACTTCGGCTCGAGTTCTGGCTTATCTATCTGATTAGGGTTAACAACGTTCTGTTTCCACCAGCTTTGACGAATCTCGTATTCTTCAACGTTTCTATTCACTTTAACCCTATCACGTTCAAACCATTTGTTAATCTCATTCCATCCCTCGGCCTTAGCTTGCTCGACTCATGGTTTCTTCTTCTTTATCTCAATCTCATTCCTTTCTTTCTCAACGAGCAATTTCTCATGTCGGATTCTCTTACTTCTTTCCATCAAAACATCAACTTCCTTAATTTTCTCCTTGTATACCTTCCTCGCCTTTTATAAATCAATTAAATTCTTTTGTTTCACTTCACTACTCAAATTGAAGAAATCACTTAATTTATTGAGTGATGGATTTGAGTATGGCTCAAGCGAAGGCATAACAATTTCTACTACTACTTCTTCTTCTTCTTCTTCTTCATTCTCAGATTCTGTTCTAGTTCATCCTCAGACTCAATAATCACATCTTCTTTCACACTACCTTAACCTATAGAATCTTGACTCTTTTCATCTTCAAACAAATTATCAAAATCACTTAAATCAATATTTTAGATTGATTCGGGAGGGTCTTCAGCAACTGGCTCTTCTTGTGGAGCCTTGTTTTCAGCTTCAACTGTCTCTGCATCCTCTGTATCATTATCACTGTCATATGCCAGAGCAGCAAGCTGTTCCATTGGAAAATCACTTGGCAGAACACCCCCCTTTTCTGCATCATTAAAAACATTTGAATAATTCATATAATATTCAGCAATAAACACCTCACCATATTCATTGAAACTTTGAATAGGTATCACTAACAGATATTCAAAATAGGGTCCTCCAGTTCTAGTGCCAGCATCTTCTTCATCTTTTTCATCGTCACCACCCAAATTAGAGGAATACGCTTCTCCTCCATCCGTTATCAACTTAGTTTTCCTAGCAGTGAGCTGTTTGATCTTATCATTCAATTCTTTCAACTTTACTTCGTTCTCATTCTTAACTGCTACAATATGTTTCTTCATCTTCTCAGACTTTTCTTTCTCACAGTTAACATGTCTCTACAACTTTTTATTGTCCTACTCCAACAACTCAATCTTAACAGCATTAGCCTTCTTCTTCTCAACGGCTTGATTTTCAAGATTCGTTATTTTATTGATCAACGACAACAGGAGGTTTTGTTGTGTCTTGAACTCATACGGAGTAACCTGAGGTGATATCTCGGCAGCTCTAGATGAGGTAACGGCGGCTCTAGCATCCTTCATAAAACCAGAAGTTTGGCGTTGAGTCTGTTGCCTTGAACCTCCAAGAGACGATCTCTGTGGTGAGTCATTATGGTGTTTGGTTCTCCTCTCCTTCTTTTTAGGTTGCACAGATGACATGGGTTCTCCTCATCATCATCACCATCATTATCATCATCATTGTTTCCTATTTGAGCTTCACCAGCAGCTTTCTGATTATCACCTTCTCCTCTTCTTCATCAGTAACTTCATAGTTTGAATTGAAATCATCGTTTCTCTAAGCATTACCAGATGGACATCTATAATTCTCCTTGATAAGATGGCAAACAAGCTTTCTTTTGAAATCAGGTTTCGGTTCCTCATTTCGAGTTTGCTCCATTTTTTGAAAAGTCACAACATTCATTGGACGTAGCGGAATGATGTCATGTTCAAGTTTCGGTAAGCTTGTTGCAGCATCATCAATAATCAATTGAAGAAAACGGGCATAGATGAGATACCTCTGTGTGGTACTGAAGTAATTTGCTCTGAAGTAATGGAAAACAAATCCAAAAAAATCATATGGAGCCTTTAGAACCGGTGCAACAAACATGCTTTGCACTTTCTCATTAAGCTTATCAAAACTAGCTTTTCGTCCACTCAAACAATGCATCAACACATGAGAAGATATCGATACTATGGAGGAAGAAGAGTCTTCATTAGCTCAGAATTACCAACTAGGTAACCATATTATCCACATCTTTTAAAGCATCTGTGGATTCTTTCTCTATTGATAGTCATGTGGGAGCAGTTCTCATCATTGAAGCCTAGAATCCTTCTAATCACTGTCTTAGAAACAACAACCTCGTTACCCTGAACAGTACAAACCCACTTTGCTTCAGCCTCTGACACATCTAGCACTATATTCTTCTAGAATTCCCTTTGGTGGCTGTAGTAGGCTGTACACTGAGTAGAAATGGCAGTATGGATCCTTGATCGCTTAAGAAAATAAACAATCTCTACAAAGTGATCTCCTTTCTCAAGAGTAGTATCATAGAGAGCAACCTGGTTGTTTTGGTCACCCATTTCTAGAACGACTTCGGGTTGAATAGGTGGGTTAACAGGATTAACCGGAGGATTCTGTACTTGCTCCCCCTGAGCTTCTGTGACAAAATTTTTGACCAAATTTAAACTTGATCTTTATATGTTTTCGACACGATAAACAAAGTCTGTAATGTTGAATCTCAAAAATTTTAAACTATGTTCATATATTCATTTATCCTCGACCAAACTCCGACGATTCACGAACCATTATATAAATGGATATGATTGTATATATATATATATATATATATATATATATATATATATATATATATATATATATATATATATATATATATATATATATGTTATAACTTGAGAATATTAACAAAGTATTAAACGTATAATACTTTACATGAATGTATTATTTCAATGTGATTATCGATGGAATTAGAAGATAATATCAATTGATTGATTTATCAGATACATTGTATGATTACGAGTCTCTGTTCAGAGGTTCACTTTGATTTAGGAAACCTTTTCTTTTTAATGGTATTCGGAATAATTGGTAAAGTGATTTACATGTAAGAACAAAAGTGTCAATTATCGGGAACTAGATAAGGGTTAGTGGAGATCTCTGTTTGATTTCCAATTCATGTTTTACCATAGATTCCTCGTTATTTTGATAAGGTAACTATTTAACTCTCATATTATTTAATCTGAAAGTGAAGGTTGGTGAATGTAGATAGTTTAGAGAACGAATAGTAGCAGGTTAATTAAATCAACGTTTATTTTAAAATGATTTCATACCTTGGATTACCAATTAGACTTTACTTTCCAATTCACGATTAAACTGTAAGATAAAAACTTAAAACTCGTTATGAGTTACATATGATTTTACTTTCTTAAAAAAGTTTTATGAAATATTGATTTCTATTTCAATCTTTAAATCAAATGGGTTTTAATATAATTAGTTTGATATTATATTACTAAAATATTTCAAATATATATAAGATATATAAATGTATATATTCTTAAATAATAATATAACGTGGTAAAATGTTATATTTATTTACTGTAATAAAGATTTTAAATAATATTAAATATATTTTCGAATGTTAATATATATACTTCATAACGTAATGAAATATATAAATGTAAAACATTTTGATTATATTATTTTCTTATAATAAAGATTTTATATATATTATTAAAGGTATTTTAGTGAACAACGAGAAGTCGGTTTATAGAAGCAAATGACCAAAACATTTGAATGATTATGTTACACTTTGAATGATATAAGTTATCGATGATTAAGTCTAGTTATTAATAAAGGTACACGTCGCGAAACGTAATGTACTAGTTTTCTAAGCGTACGATAATGCGTTCGAGAAACCGGAACCGAGACATAACTCGAGCGTAAACGTACAAGTTAGCGGAACCGAAATTACAAGTCATCTATATTCGTAAATATAATATAATATATAAATAATTATATAAATTAAATATATTATATATAAATTAATAATAAAAACCGTCGGTAGGAAAAAGTTAAATGAAGTGAGCTGGAGCCAGGTGGCCATGCGATCGCATGGCCAAAGCAAAGAAGACCCATGCGATCGCATGGGGTCTGAGGACAGGCAAGGTGTATATAAAGCTCGATCGTTCTGTGTTCTGAGTCATTTTTCATCCATCTATCCATCCTAATACTCCGTAATAATTTATTTATTTATTTATTATTATTATTATTATTATTATTATTATTAGTAAAGATTATTTTTATACTAGTATTAGAGGTATTATTAGTATTAGTAGTATATATAAAATAGTAAGACGAAGTTATGTTCGGGTTATTTCAAAACGGGTTTTGGAGCGGGATAGAGCTAAGGAAATTACGGGTTATAACTATGGAGGTTATGGGTATGGTTCGGGAGTATGCTCGTGAGGTCAATCTAGTGTTTATCATCTCCGTCGATTCTACGTACTTTCATGCAATATTGAATCTCAATATTGATACGTGAGCATTCATATCATATCTTTTATATATTAATAGTGTATCCCTGACTAGTGCTCGAGTATATATGATTATGCATGCTTGAATGTTTAATTTCATCGTTATATAGTTTATGATAAATCATGAATTTAGTACATATGCTACTGAGAAAAGGTATATGATATGCATGTTGTTGGAAAGCTGGTGAAAAATTAATAACTTTTCATTTAGAAAGCGTTTGGTTTCGATGAACGGATTAAAAGATACCGTTAATTGAATTATCTATAATTTTAAGTATTATTGTTAAAATGATTATTATTATCGTTATCGTTATCGTTATCGTCGTTATTATCGTCATTATTATTATTATTATTATCTAATAATCAATATTATTATTATTATTATTATTATTATTATTATTATTATTATTATTATTATTATTATTATTACTAAAATAATTAACATTTGTATCAAAACTACCATTTTATTATCTTTATCGTTATTATTATTATTAAAAGTATCATTAATATTAAAACTATCATTTTTATTAAAATTATCATTTTAATAGAAATATCATTGTTATTAAAAAATATCATTATTATTATCATTTTAGTATTATTATTATTAAAAATTATCATTTTGAATAAAATTTTTATTTTTATAAAACATTATTATTACAGTTAATAATAAAAAGTATCGTTATTATTAAAATTATCATGATTAGAATAATCATTTTATTATAATATATATCATCATTAGTAAATATAAATATGGTTATTTTTATTATTAGTAGAATAATAATAATTATTATTATTATTGCAAAATAATACAATTTTTATTATTATTATCAATATTATTTTATCAAATAGATATGTGATACAAAGATATTTTTATCACACGTAATATAATTACATTAATAATACATACTACTATATTTTAGGATATTAAGTGAACTTTATAAATTTTATTAATTGAGATATATAAAAGTATATATTTTTTATCATATATATATACATTTTAATATAAAATTTTATTAATAAATGACCTTTATTATTTACTCTAATAAAATCTGATAAATATATTTAAATATATAAAATACCTATATTTAAGGTATATAATAAACATGTAAAGATTTTGAACGTCATTTTGGGTCAAACTAATTTTGTTAACTTTTGCATATCGGTCTCGAGCCTTAGGATTGTGGTACACTATGACTCGACCTTAATTGTTAGATAGACATTGACCATTATATAAATATATATATATATATATATATATATATATATATATATATATATATATATATATATATATATATATATATATATATATATATATATATATATATATATATACTTAATATAGTTTCGTGAATCCGGCCAACCCTGCACTTGTTCAGTGCCATCATATGCATTATTGCTACGAAATACAGTATCGTGAGTTTCATTACTCCCTTTTAAAATACTTTTGCAATATATATTTTTGGGATTGAGAATACATGCGCTTTTATAAATGTTTGATGAAATAGACACAAGTAATCGAAACTACATTCTATGGTTGAATGATCGAAATCTAATATGCCCCTTTTAGTCTGGTAATCTAAGAATTAGGGAACTGGCCCCTAATTGACGTGAATCCTAAAGATAAATCTATGGGCACTAACAAGCCCAGTCAGAGAATTTGAACTACTTTAGTACTTCGAATTTATCATGTCCGAAGGGAGTCCCGGAATGATGGGGATATTCTATATGCATCTTATTAAAGTCGATTACCAGGTGTTCACCATATGAATGATTTTTATCTCTATGTATGGGATGAATATTTTTGAGAAATGGAAATGAAAATCTTGTGGTCTATTAAAATTGATGGAAATGAATATTGATGATAAACTAATGAACTCACCAACCTTTTGGTTGACACTTTAAAGGATGTATATTCTCAGGGATTAAAGAAATCTTCCGCTGTGCATTTGCTCATTTTAAAGATATTACTTGGAGTCATTCATGGCATATTTCAAAAGACGTTGCATTCAAGTCGTTGAGTTCAATGAAGATTATTATTAAGTAAATGACAGATTAGGTCATTTATAGTTGGATATTATAAAATGGTATGCATGCCTATCAACTTACAATGAAATGAAAGTTTGTCTTTTCAAAACGAATGCAATGTTTGTAAAATGTATCATATAGAGGTCAAATACCTCGCAATGTAATCATATGTTATTGTATTCGTCCTTATGGATTAGGACGGGTCGTCTCATGTGGTATCAGAGGGGTAGTCTTAGCAAACCAGGTCTGCATTAGTGTGTCTAACTGATAGTCGTTAGGATGCATTAGTGAGTCTGGACTTTGGCTTAGCTAAATGTCAAAAGTTTTGCTTATCATTTTCTGTCAGAAATTACCTGCTTATCATTCTTAGTTTAGACACATGTTACTGCATTGATTGCATGAATAGTGTATAGACAAAATTCGTATCTTAACGTATCTGGTAATTCATATCTTAGCATATCTGCCACTGTAAACTTTGCCTGGCATATTCCGTAAATCCCTCGGATATTCTATGTAATTAGAATACCATCCGATAGCCAGAAATCATTTGGTATTGAAAAACCCTTTGTTCAATCGTACGAAATGGAATTCACCACTAGTTCAAGTCCCTCGGATTCCGATATGGAGTTTCACTCGAGCTCCGAAAGCAGTGTGACCGGAATGGATCAACCAATAAGCCATCATCTGTTCTGGATGAATTGGGGATGGGTTCGTAGTCTACTTAATCACTGGAGACAAGAAAAAGGTGATCCTTTCCATCCACCACATTGCCCTATTGGCGATGAACCTGAAGCACTTACCGGTGAACCTGTTCGAGACACCATTTTCTCTCTCATCTCCAGAGTATCTCATCACGATTATATATTATCCCAAATCCTAGATCTTATTCACCCACTCGTCCGAACCGACAACCAACCCGGTATAATAGAAGAAGTTAACGAGCTTCGCGCTCGTGTAGTGGCTTTAGAGAATATGGTGCAAAGGTTACAAGCACCAGCAGCACCACCGGCATCAATAGTATCACCATCATCAACGCCAACAGTACCATTACCACCATTAACAACAACCTCCGCATCCCACACCTTAACATCACAATTTGTACCATGAGCATCAACATCATACGCACTGTAAGTACCAAGGAATACCAGGAACAATAACCGATGGAGTATTGATTCATAACTTCATTGGAGAAACATTCTACGACGATTATGTAATCTCCAAAGTCTTAGAGATTATCTATTCTAGCCCTAATTATAAATCAGATGAGTGAACCAAAATGATAGAAGGAAGAGTAGAAGCCATGACAAGAAAGGTGCGTGATTTACCAGCTAAACTTGTTTTACCAGCAGCATCAACAGTACCGTTAGCATCACCAGCACAGTCAGTGTCGTCAGCATCGTCAGAATCAGCAGCACTTATAACATCGCAAGCTCCGCCAGTTCAAGAATCACCATGGACATCATTACGAATCAATAACGCGTATATTGTATCAACGAGTTATGAAGTATTAACTCATTCCCTCTGAAGAAATTATATGTATATTTTATATATATATATAAATTTTGAGATCAAAATAAATCTTTCGTACTAAGCAATTATGTATGAATTAAATAAGGGTAGATACTACTCGATTAAATTCATATTACTAATATGCTAAGATGTACATCCTTCCTTAATGATTTAACCATCGTTAACTACAATCTCTATTTCAATTCAATAAATTCCAGATCATAATAAACTAAGTGTACTATTCAAATACATGTTTGATATTACACTTTCATTTTCACCGTACTCGAAACTTTCTAGAAAACATCATTCATATCTTGCGAAGTTCACAAGAATTCCACGAGCACCAACATCATTCACCGAGTAATATCAATAAAAATGAATAATGAAGTATTGATTTATAATTTCATTTACGTTGAAGAAATAATTCACGAAGATTACGTAATTTCTATAGTTTTAGAGATTATTCATTTCTAATTCCAGCCGAAAATCAAATGAGTTTAATTTAATGTTAACTCATTAAATCTGTATTACATCTAAAGAAAATATACATATGTTTTCATAAAGACTGTAATAAAATTCATTTGTACAAAATATTATTTGTGAATTTTTTTTAACGGGTAGGTAGTACCCAAGAGATATTTAAATTTCACAATAATATATTACACTGTTCTAATTATCCTCCTAATCCATCTAGATGAATACATTACATTTGGTTACATCGCGAGGTACTTGACCTCTATATGATACATTTTACAAACATTGCATTTGTTTTTAAAAGACAAACTTTCTTTACATCGAAAATTGACATGCATGCATACCATTTCATAATATCCAACTATAAATGACCTAATCTGTCATTTACTTAATAATAATCTCTATTGAACTCAACGACTTGAATGCAACGTCTTTTGAAATATTCCATGAATGACTCCAAGTAATATCTTTAAAATGAGCAAACGCACAGCGGAAGATTTCTTTAACACCTGAGAATAAACATGATTTAAAGTGTCAACATAAAGGTTGGTGAGTTTATTAGTTTATCATAATTAATCATTTCCATCATTTTAATAGACCACAAGATTTTCATTTCCATTTCTCATAAATATACATCTCATGCATAGAGACAAAAATCATCCATATGGATTGAACACCTGGTAACTGACATTAAGAAGATGCATATTAGAATATCCCCTATCATTCCGGGAAATCCTTCGGACATGATAAAAACGAATTCGAAGTTCTAAAGCATCCGGTACTTTGGATGAGGTTTGTTAGGCCCAATAGATCTATCTTTAGGATTCGCGTCAATTAGTAGATCGGTTTACTAATTCTTAGGCTACCAAGCAAAAAGGGGCATATTTGGCATCGATCATTCAACCATATAATGTAGTTTCGATTACTTATGTCTATTTCGTAAAACATTTATAAAAGCGCATGTATTCTCAGTCCCAAAAATATATATTGCAAAAGCATTTAAAAAGGGAGTAATGAAACTCACAATCCAATATTTTGTAGTAAAAATATTCATACGACGAAACTGAACAATGCAGGGTTGGCCTTGGATTCACGAACCTATATTGTTTATATATATATTAATACACATAATCGTAATCGAACAAATTTATATATATTATTAATAATAAACTTGTTATATTATATATTATATAGATAAATTTATTATATTTAATTTATATTTCTTATATATCTATTATTTATCATTCATCATAACAAAAATTTATATCAAGATTTATGTATAAAAAATATATATATTTATATATTAGTTTATATATTTTACATATGACTTATTTATTATCATTTTAATAATAAAGATATAATGATATGTATTATTAATTATTTTTGTAAAAAAATATCTATTTGTAATAATACTAATAATGATAAGAATGACATTAATAATGATAGTAATAATAGTAATAATAATAATGTTACTCTTAGTGCAAAATTTAGTTCTTAATAAAAATGATACTTTGATAATTTTTTATTATAATGATACTTTTAATAGAAGTGATAATAATAATAATATAGTTGTAAAAATAATGGTTTTTAATAATAACAATACTAATAATGATAATATCAGTAGTTTTTAATATAATGAATGATTTAATAATAATGATGATAAAAATAATAATTTTGATATTAATACTTACTATCTAATAATAATAATAATAATTATAACAACCTTATAACGAATGGTAATCTTAATAATAATACTTTTGTTAATAATAATACGTCTAAAATGATACTAATACTAATATTGATGATAATGATAATGGTTATAATGCTTATAATAATTATAATACTTATACTAATAATAACGATAATGATAATACTCTTAATGTGATCAACGATAATGATACTTTTAATATATTAGGGGTAATAACAATCATCATAACAACAATATCTAATAATAATAATAATAATAATAATAATAATAATAATAATAATAATAATAATAATAATAATAATAATAATAATAATAATAATAATAGTTACATTAATAATAATAATAATGGAAATAAAAATAAGAGTGTATACCCCCAAAAGCTTTTTCTAAAAAGATTTGCCACGAACCGGGATCAAACCCGCAACCTTTCGCTAAACCAAGACACCCCTTAACCATTTGAACCAATATTCTAATTTGGTAATAATCGCGTGACTAATCATTTAGTATACACAAAACCGTATAACATCATCATCATCTTTTCTCGATCATAATCATCATTGCTACATGTGTGTATCATCATCATAATCATGTATCAACTTCATCATCTGAACATCTTAACATCATAACATCACCACGTAACTCATCATCATCATCCTAATCAACTATATCTAAACCGTCTTCATCTCGTATTATTATCATAAATAAATTTTGAATGGAAACAGAAACTTTCGAGCAGTAGAGACAAGATAATAGCAGAAGATATTCAGGTCACAGAATGAGAAAAAAAAATACCAACAGCTGTAGTTGCTATTCTTGTTGGGCCAAAATAATTCTTGGCCTTGACTAGTTCTGTTGGGCCATTGTACCCACACAACACAATCTAACAATTACAACAAATGGTCTGTTTGTTTAGTAAACTAGATTTTTGAACGGTGGACACAAAACAAAATAAAACGCAAGCACTCCTCATTATCTCATCACCATTACCTCATTATCTATATTCGTATATCCAGCTGTAACGTCTTTATCATCACCAACTTGCATAATGATTAATAGCATCTGCGTTACTGTTTCTTCATCATCATTCTTTAACGGTATAAAAACACTTTTGCAGCTGCAGTAGCAACATTCTTGTGTTTGTGTCGACTGAACCGGAGTAAACAGAAACAGAAATATTGATGTAGCAATAGCATTAAGATAAGGATGGGTTGGTGGGGTGATCGAGCTGTATAGTAACAGAAGGATAGCAGTGTAGCAGTAAGTGTACACTTGATGATGGTTATTTTGGTCACAGTAAAAGAAAAAATAAATAAATAATTAATGAGGTGATGGTTAGTGATGGTTGAAGGCGTAAGTCGATGGGGTGAGGGGTTCAAGTTGGTGGTGTTTGGAAGCTGTTTTGGATCAAAAAATAACAAGATTGTAATAGCAGCAACAACTGTTTTGGGTTTAGTTGTTTTTCGAATGGAAACAGAAGTATTGCAGCAATCGATGAAGGTTACAACAATTAAAGGGAAATGAAAGTATGATAGGTTTGTTGTGTTGTGTTTGATTTGATCTTGGTTTTACATACACAAAAAGAAATTAGCAGATTTCATTGGTGGCTTCTTAAGGTGATGATCAAAGTAGGTTCCATAGAATAAATGGGTTTCATGTGGTGAAGGTGGTCTATGATCGTTTGAGAGAAGGTTCATGGACCGAAACAAAATGAAGATTACGAGGTGATGGGTTGCAGATTGTTTGCTCATAGCAGGGGGAAGCAAAAACTTTTTTTTTTCTTTTCGTTTTTTGAAAAAACTTTGTTCACGAACATTATAGATGAGATGAAAATATGAACATTTAGTAGAGACACTTTGTGATAAATGTTTTAATTTTGGCGGGAAAACGCTCGAAGAAGTAATATATAACAATTATCGTGTTTTTTGAGCGTATTTTGAGGTTTTAGCTATTGGGGTTTAGATATTAGGGTTTAGATATTAGGGTTTAGAAATTTAGGGTTTAGGGTTTAGATTTAGGGTTTAGATTTAGGATTTAGATTGAGTTTTTAACACGAACGGTTTAGGGTTTAGGGTTTAGGGTTTAGTGTTTTGGGTTTATGGAATAAACCCAAAACACCAAACCCTAAACCCTAAACCCTAAACCCTAAACTCTAAATCGGGCTAAATTTTACTTCATAAAACATGGTAGAAAAAAAACGTTCATATTCTTCACGAACAATATTATCTTGAATGTTATTTTTGTCAATCGTTTTCCCTCCTAAATAATAACATTCATCACGAAGTGTCTCTTCTAAATGTTCATATTTTCGTGTGAGCTTGATGCCGGGAAAAAAAATTAAAAAAAAAAAATGAAATTTTTTTTTTTGCTTCCCCCCGCTTCCCCCCGATTGGTTACTTCCCCATTGATCCTGCCCCTATATATATATATATATATATATATATATATATATATATATATATATATATATATATATATATATTTTTAATAATAAATTTTATTATTACTTATATTATTTTATTTTACAAAATTAATTCTAATAACTACATAATATAATATTTCAAATTATATTAAAATATACATACATACATTTTTAAATATATATGTATCTTATTAACAAATAGTTATTCGTGAATCGTCGGAACTAGTCGAAGGTCAAATGAATATATTAAACACAGTTCAAAGTTTTTAAGATTTCAACATTAGAGACTTTGCTTATCGTGTCAGAAACATATGAAGATTAAGTTTAAATTTAGTCAGATATTTTCGGGTCGTCACAGTACCTACCCGTTAAAGAAATTTCGTCCCGAAATTTGAGTGGGGTCGTCATGTCTAACAATTAAAATGTTTTCATGACGAAAATGAGTTGTTAAATAGAGTTTTATCATCATTGAGTAATTTGGATAAAACAATTCGATTATTCGAAGAGTATGAGTGAAGCTATCACAAAAGAGTGAAATGAGAGAAATAAAGTTTTGTCATTTTTTTTACGCATATAGGGTTGATTTCCGGAGTTTAAGGGATTTAGAGGAAATCTTCAAAATCTAAAAGATTTGATTCTTCAATGAAAAAGGAAATTAAGATCTCTATAATTAAATACGGTGATCTACCACGATTACTTTGTCTGATATTCCCATTATAAATTAAGCTCTTCCGTTTCATTATTCTCACCATTCCTATACTTTCTTTCTTAGTTCATACATCCAAAAGATTGTAAAAATGCTTAATTCAATTCTAATCCTTGATATTTTCCTAATTATCATTTCTGTCATTTTCCTTTCAATCTTCCACCAGAAAAATCTGTTTACTTTCACTATTACCTTGGGGTGATACTATTCTTAACTCTACCGTGTCTTTATATTGTTATTTGTATTAATATCCACGGTTTGTAACCTCCGTGTTGTTATTGAGCTTTATATTTTCTCTTATATTTTGGAGCTCTTTGCCTTTTTATTCTCCTCTCGACCTTTTGTAAAGCGAGTAATGGTCCAGAATTCATAAGTATGGAGTTTCGAATGAACTTACTGTTCTAAACAAGAAAGAACGTAATAGCTCAATTTGATTTGTCAAATTACCAGAATCACTGAGAATAGAACTATCAAGAGTATACTTTCTTGATATGTTCAGAAGTTAAGCAGAATGAAAGAGTTATGTAACATGGCACATAATGACGTTATGATCTGTGAATCATCATGTTTCATTTAGAAACTCAGCATGACTTACTGTAATATAATCACGTTGATCAAGTGTCATTATATTATACTAACTCATGCATCAATTTCCAACACTACTTCAAAATCATTCATAATTCAACTCTAAGTTTTCAGAGATTTAGAAACTAAAATAGTTTTCTTTTATGATATAACACAGATTAAGCAGAGAGATAATTAATATCGTACAAGAATATTTATGAAGATATCTTCAGAAATATCGAAGATATTTATGATGATATTTTGGAATTTCTAAGATTGAAGGTTGATGAAGAAAAATTTTACAAAAGATTTTAACAAGAGTACAGAGCAAGATATCCGTTGAAGGTTTCATCGGATCCAGAATTACCTGGATTCTTTGAATATATGGTATGGTCCTTGTATTTGGCCTTGGTCTCCTTTATGGTTTGCTCAATCTGTTTTTTTCAGTACCAAATTTTCTATCGAGCGTTCCTAACACTCCCTTCTTTATCATCAAACTTTTGACCATTTAGACCATCTACAATTTTTCTGTTTCCTCTGCATTTAATGCTACTATACCTGAATCATCGGTTATCAATCCGAGGTGTTTTCAAGGGAGTTGTGTTTTTAGATGATTAAACGCTGATGATAATATGGTGGAATATAAAGGGTTCTCCGGTAACAATAAAAGAGCATACATATAAATCACGGTGATAATAAGGTTGTTTCGAACGAAAAGTCGAAGTTGACTTGCTGGAGCTGTGACAAAATTTGCTACTTTGAAATGAATTACTAAGTTATTTTGGGTAATAATAATACTAAAGGAATTAGCACATATACGTGTTAAACGTTTACTCAGGTTCCAAGAGTTTTCAAGTGCATAACTATATGCATCAATCTCTTCTTATGTAGATGAAATGCGGTTGATTCATCCTCTCGATTGAGGTGTTTTCAAGAATTACGAAAGGTTTGAACGCAGATTGTAATCGTCAAGATACAAATGAGGTTTAAGATGAAATCAAGTGGAAAACTTGAAGAATTGTTTAGTTTCATATGTTATAATCAATATTTTAATTCATTTTAATTGTCCAATATTGGCAGTCCACAGTTGATAGTCCACAGTTAGCAGTTCAATAATTCATATATATAATATTTGAATTAATTAATACGTCTCGTGACCCATTGTATACATGTCTCAGACTCGATCACAACTCAAAGTATATATATTATTGTAGAATCAACCTCAACCCTGTATAGCTAACTCGATCATTACTACATATAGAGTGTCTATGCTTATTCCAAATAATATATATAGATGCGTCGATATGATATGTCAAAACCTTGTATACGTGTCCCGATTTTTGAAGTGCGTAAAATAAATAACAGAAATTAAATGACAATAAATAAAATTGCGAGAATTAAAATTGCGATAATTAAATTGCGATAAATAAATGTAATAAGGAATTAACAGTTACCTAGGAACAGTTAGCTGAAAACAGTTAGCGTGGATTCTTAACAAAAATTTTCTTATAGTTAACTCGTTTGTTTCTAACAAATTTTATTTTGTCCAATGTTTTCTTCATTAAGCCACTTGTTAGATTCTGATAGGTCAAAATCCAAATATGAAATTGAATGAAAATGGTTATTTTGTGGTGAATGGATACGTATATCGGTGGTTGTAAATAGGATAGTAAATAACTGTTGAATCAGATTGGAAGAATGTACAGTGTAACTTATTAATGTGAAATCTAAATATTCCTCGGGTATTACCTACCCTTTAAAATATTTTCACCATTAACAGTTTGTACTAAATAATTTTTAATTACAATTTTTGTGAAAATATACTTACATATATATTTTCTTCAGATGTAATCATGGATTTAATGAGTTAATATAGTATTAAACTCATTTGGTTTATCGTCAAAACTAGAATACATAATCGCTATAACATTAGAGATTACATAATCGCCATGAAGAACGAAGATAATTGATGTAGAATGATATGTAGAACGATGATTATAATCGAGGTACATAATGAGATGTTGAGGCATGGATTGTTGATGGTACTGGTGTTGATGTTGCTGGTATTGTTGGTGCCGGTGATGTTGCTGAAGCTGGTACATTGTGCACCATATTTTCCAAATTGATTACTCGAGCGCGAAGTTCGTTGACTTCTTCGATTACTCTGGGATGATTGGCAGTTGGAATAAGCGAGTGAATAAGGTGTAGAATTTTAGATAGAATATAATCGTGGCAAGATATTCAGGAAATGAGAGTGAAAATGGTGTTTCGGATTGGTTCACCGGTGAATGCTTTAGGTTCTTCGCCCAGAGGAAAATATGGTGGATGAAAGGGATCGCTTCTTCTTGTCTCCAATGATTAAATAGACTATGAACTCATCAGATGAATTGGGGATGGCTGATTGATTGATTCATTCTGGTGATACCGCTTTCGGAGCTTAGGTGAATATCCATGTCGGAATAGCTGTCGGAATAACTATCGGAATAGCTATCGAAATCTGAGGGACTCGAACTAGTTGAGGGATTCATATCGTATGATCTGATGAAGGATTTTCGATAAGAAATAGATTATAGGATGTAGATTAGTACCCTGCAATACATAATTTACATATGCATACATAATACTAAAATCTCATAAGTTACGGAGGAATCAACGGAAGCTATAAGGCAAATTCTATAGTAACAGATACGCTAAGATATGAATTTTGTCTACACACTATCGATGCACTAACTGCAGTAAGAAGTGTCTAGACTAAGAATGATAAGCAGGTAATTTCCGACAAGAAATGATAAGCAAAACTTTTGACATGCTGAAACGGTCAAAGTCCAGACTCACTAATGCATCCTAACGACTATCAGTTAGGCACACTAATGCAGACCTGGTTCGCTAAGACCACCGCTCTAATACCAACTCTAATTACCCGTCCTAATCCATCTGGACGAATACATTAATTTGGTTACATCGCGAGGTACTTGACCTCTATATGATACATTTTACAAACATTGCATTCGTTTTTAAAAGACAAACTTTCTTTACATCAAAAATTGACAAGCATGCATACCATTTCATAATATCTAACTATAAATGACCTAATCTGTCATTTACTTAATAATAATCTCTATTGAACACAACGACTTGAATGCAACGTCTTTTGAAATATGCCATGAATGACTCCAAGTAATATCTTTAAAATGAGCAAACGCACAGCGGAATATTTCTTTAACACCTGAGAATAAACACGCTTTAAAGTGTCAACCAAAAGGTTGGTGAGTTCATTAGTTTATCATAATCAATCATTTCCATCATTTTAATAGACCACAAGATTTTCATTTCCATTTCTCATAAATATACGTCCCATGCATAGAGACAAAAATCATTCATATGGATTGAACACCTGGTAACCGACATTAACAAGATATATATAAGAATATCCCCTATCATTCCGGGAAATCCTTCGGACATGATAAAAACGAATTCGAAGTACTAAAGCATCCGGTACTTTGGATGGGGTTTGTTAGGCCCAATAGATCTATCTTTAGGATTCGCGTCAATTTGTAGATCGGTTTACTAATTCTTAGGCTACCAAGCAAAAAGGGGCATATTCGGCTTCGATCATTCAACCATATAATGTAGTTTCGATTACTTGTGTCTATTTCGTAAAACATTTATAAAAGCGCATGTATTCTCAGTCCCAAAAATATATATTGCAAAAGCATTTAAAAAGGGAGTAATGAAACCCACAATTCAATATTTTGTAGTAAAAATATTAATACGACGAAATTGAACAATGCAGGGTTGGCCATGGATTCACGAACCTATATCGTTTGTATATATATTAATACACATAATCGTAATCGAACAAATTTATATATATTGTTAATAATACACTTGTTATATTATATATTATATAGATAAATTTATTATATTTAATTTATATTTCTCATATATCTATTATTTATCATTCATCATAAAAAAAATTTATATCAAGATTTATGTATAAAAAAATATATATTTATATATTAGTTTATATATTTTACATATGACTTATTTATTATCATTTTAATAATAAAGATATAATGATATGTATTATTAATTATTTTTGTAAAAAAATATCTATTTGTAATAATACTAATAATGATAAGAATGACATTAATAATGATAGTAATAATAGTAATAATAATAATGTTACTCTTAGTACAAAATTTAGTTCTTAATAAAAATGATACTTTGATAATTTTTATTATAATGATACTTTTAATAGAAGTGATATTAATAATAATATAGTTGTAAAAATAATGGTTTTTAATAATAACAATACTAATAATGATAATATCAGTAGTTTTTAATATAATGAATGATTTAATAATAATGATGATAAAAATAATAATTTTGATATTAATACTTACTATCTAATAATAATAATAATTATAATTATAACAACCTTATTAAAAATGGTAATCTTAATAAAATAATACTTTTTTAATAATAATAATACGTCTAAAATGATACTAATACTAATATTAATGATAATGATAATGGTTATAATGCTTATAATAATTATAATACTTATACTAATAATAACGATAATGATAATACTCTTAATGTGATCAATGATAATGATACTTTTAATATATTAGGGGTAATAACAATCATCATAACAATAATATCTAATAATAATAATAATAATAGTAACATTAATAATAATAATAATGGAAATAAAAATAAGAGTGTATACCCCCAAAAGCTTTTTCTAAAAAGATTTGCCACGAACCGGGCTCGAACCCGCAACCTTTCGCTAAACCAAGACACCCCTTAACCATTCGAACCAATATTCTAATTTGGTAATAATCGCGTGACTAATCATTTATTATACACAAAACCGTATAACATCATCATCATCTTTTCTCGATCATAATCATCATTGCTACATGTGTGTATCATCATCATAATCATGTATCAACTTCATCATCTTAACATCTTAACATCACAACATCACCACGTAACTCATCATCATCATCCTAATCAACTATATCTAAACCGTCATCATCTCTTATTATTATCATAAATAAATTTCGAATGGAAACAGAAACTTTCGAGCAGCAGAGACACGATAATAGCAGAAGATATTCAGGTCACAGAACGAGAAAAAAATAAATACCAACAGCTGTAGTTGCTATTCTTATTGGGCCAAAATAATTCTTGGGCTTGACTAGTTTTGTTGGGCCATTGTACCCACACAACACAATCTAACAATTACAACAAATGGGCTGTTTGTTTAGTAAACTGGATTTTTGAACGGTGGACACAAAACAAAATAAAACGCAAGCACTCCTCATTATCTTATCACCATTACCTCATTATCCATATTCGTATATCCAGCTGTAACGTCTTTATCATCACCAACTTGCATAATGATTAATAGCATCTGCGTTACTGTTTCTTCATCATCATTCTTTAACGGTATAAAAACACTTTTGCATCTGTAGTAGCAACATTCTTGTGTTTGTGTCGACTGAATCGGAGTAAACAGAAACAGAAATATTGCTTTAGCAATAGCAGTAAGACAAGGATGGGTTGGTGGGGAGATCAAGCTGTATAGTAACAGAAGGATAGCAGTGTAGCAGTAAGTGTACACTTGATGATGGTTATTTTGGTCACAGCAAAAGAAAAAATAAATAAATAATTGATGAGGTGATGGTTAGTGATGGTTGAAGGCGTAAGTCGATGGGGTGAGGAGTTCAAGTTGGTGGTGTTTGGAAGCTATTTTAGATAGAAAAATATCAAGATTGTAATAGCAGTAACAACTGTTTTGGGTTTAGTTGTTTTTCGAATGGAAACAGAAGTATTGCAGCAATCGATGTAGGTTACAATAATTAAAGGGAAACGAAAGTATGATAGGTTTGTTGTGTTGTGTTTGATTTAGTCTTGGTTTTACATACACAGAAGGAAATTAGCAGATTTCATTGGTGGCTTCTCAAGGTGATGATCAAGTGGGTTCGATAGAATAAATGGGTTTCATGTGGTGAAGGTGGTCTATGATCGTTTGAGAGAAGGTTCATGGACTGGAACAAAATGAAGATTATGAGGTGATGGGTTGCAGATTGTTTGCTCATAACAGGATATGGAAATAAGTTAGTCACAATAGTATAAGTTTAAAGGGGTTCAATGGTGTTGGTTTGAGCTCGTTCGAAATAAAAAGCCAGAAGAAGAATAGCAGTATTTAAATGGGTATTGTAGTCAAATTAAAAAGACGATAGTGATATTCTTGGTGTCTGTTGTTATTGCCATTTAAAGGTGGTGAAGATGGTGGTGAAGTTTTGATGGCTCACGAAAAGAAAGAGAAGCGATCACTGTGCAAGCTTGTCGAAAGATGGTGATTTGGGATGACTCTCGGTTATAAACAAAAACTAATAGAAGTAGAATGAGAGAGCTAGATGGTTTAGATATTGAATTTTGGTTTGTGTTTCTTTACTCTGCATATGAATGTATGTATGTATATATAACAGACAAATATCTAATATTTAATATAATATAATATAATAATAAACATGAATGTCATGTGAATTAGAAAATGGAGGAATATGATAGCAACCGGTAATAATCAAATCTTTATGTCGACACTTAATTTATCCGGGTATGGTGGTTCATTGTTAAACATTTAATGTCTAAAAGTCTTCCTAAAAATTCTAATTTTTTTTTAAATTAAGTCCATTTATTTATTCTGGTCATTATGGTATAAAATTTGCTCATTAATTATGAAATAAAAATTACATTAATTATTCACTCCCAACCTCAAGTAAAATATAAAAAGTTTTAAAATTAAACAAATAACTTCTAAATATATTATTAATAAGCCTAAAATTTATAGAACTCATTTTCGTATCACTGTTTATTTTAAAATTACATAAGTTTGAATTAAACTTGCTTAATTAACCAACGAATGATGAACGAGTGCTACTATCGTTTAAAGAATGAATTCAAAACCAAATATATATATTTTCAATACACTTTATATATATATATATATATATATATATATATATATATATATATATATATATATATATATATATATATATATATATATATATATATATATATTTAGTTTAATAATAAATTTTATTATTACTTATATTATTTTATTTTACAAAATTAATTCTAATAACTACATAATATAATATTTCAAATTATATTAAAATATACATATATACATTTTTAAATATATATGTATCTTATTTACAAATAGTTATTCGTGAATCGTCGGAACTAGTCGAAGGTCAAATGAATATATTAAACACAGTTCAAAGTTTTTAAGATTTCAACATTACAGACTTTGCTTATCGTGTCGGAAACATATGAAGATTAAGTTTAAATTTGGTCGGAGATTTCCGGGTCGTCACAACTGTACATTCTTAAATTCTGAATCATTAACTATACTCACTACTCTCACAACAATATATATTCATTTATAAAATTGGGACAACCATTTTCATAACAAATTCAATTACATATTCTGATTGTAAAATATCAGAATCCAAGTCAAGATATAACCAATATCATCACTCTTAGATCCCTACAGCTTTCAAATCTATACTTTGACTTCAAAACTGTGCTAAAACATCACTTCCATTCATAAAACCCATAAAAATATTCGTATCATTCAAAATATTAGAACATCATATGTATGTTGACGATGACAATCTGTGATCAAATCCTTCCTGATTCTTAAAACCCCTCAATTAAGGAACAATCAAGATGATGATCCAACCACATGTTACCCACAGTCATGCACCTGAAAAATTCTCGAAACCAAAGTCATAGTTTAACACGTATCCGTGTCAGACCCTTTAGCATTTATTAGCTAAAATAACTTTCCAATTCCTTTTCAAAATAGACAGTTTTGTTACAGCTCCAGCAAGTCAACTTCGACTTCTCAGTCGAAATAGTCTTATTATAACCTCGATATATACGTTTTCCTTTCGCCAACGTTACCGGTAAACCGTTTATGTTCCACCACATTAGCAATAAACTTACCAACAGCTTCACTGATCTTTGACTTTCCAAAAAATCATTATTTTTATTGAAACCCCATCATTTACTCATCCGCATCTTGTAACAAGAATTGTCATACCAATTACTGGGAATCAGCAATCAGTATTTTGAAATCTCGCAGCATGTCTACGCCAACAGTTATAGGTGTACATATAATGTCTATCTTCTAGACTTACATAATTCGAATGTGAAGTTTCTGAAAAATACCCCAATTTACGAATTAGTTCTCTGAATTTTTGGAAAAGGTGAATGAAGCTGCAGAAACTGTAGACAACCGTAACAGTCAAAAGTTTGATGATAAAGAATAGTGTGTTGGCAATGCTAAAAAAAAGAGAAGGTTTAGAACTGGAAAACAGATTAAGCAAACCATGAAGGAGGCTGTGGATAAATCACAAGGACGAAATCTACCTTCAAAGAATCCAAATGATTCAGTGTCTGCTGAAGTCTTTAGCGAATACCTTACTCCTTACTCTAAACCCTTGCGGACAATATTCTTCATCATTCTCTTATCTTAAATATTATAAGATATCATCATATCTTTCATTATAGATATCTTTGATGTTTCTGAAGATATTTTCATAACTATCTGAAATAATTTATCTCTTCGCGCTATCTGCGTTACATCATAAAAGAAACTATTTTAGTTTCTAAATTCTGAAACCTTCGGGTTTAAAATATGAATATTTTTGAAGTAGTGTTGGGAACTGAAGCATGATTTAATATAATATAATGACACTTGATCAACGTGATTATATTACAGTAAGTCATGATGAGTTTCTAAATGGAACGTGATGATTCACAGATCATAACATCATCATGTGCCATGTTACACGACTCTTGAATTCTATTTAAACTCTAAACATATCAAGAAAATATTTTTCTTGATGATTCGGCCTTTTCCGAGGTATACTGGTAATTTGACAAATCAAGATCGTGCCATTACAATTTCTTTCTTAGAACAATAACTAAGTTCATTCCAAAAATGCTATCTACGAATTCTGGACCATTACATACGGTGCTTAATGGCAAGAAGAGAAAATAAAAGAATGAAGCTCTGAAATAGAAATTGAAGTATAAATCGCAGCAAATAGGAGAGAGCATTAACTGTGGATGACAATGATTATAGAAGACAGTAGCAGGGACTTTGAAATACAAGGGAAGATATAAAGCCCAACAACAACCCGAAAATTACAAACCATATAGACCGATGCATATAGCAATATAAAGACATAGGAAAACTAAAAACACTATAAAAACAAGAGTATAATAGAAGTGAATAGATTCTTCTGGCCGTAGATGGAAGAGAAGAATGACAGATATGAAAGTAAGGAGTATATCAAGAATCAGAACTGGATGAAGCATATTGATGACTACTTTGAAGTATGAATTGAGGAAAAAGAATAGAAGGTGTAAATTATGGAAATAAGAAAACGAAGGGGTGGATATATAGTAAAATATCCGACAGAGCAATCAAAACAGATTATCGCATTTAATCAAAGCAGATCCAAATTTCCTTAATTATCGAAGAATCAAATCTTATTACAAAGATTTTCTTCAAATCCCTTGAACACTAGAAATCAATCCTATCTACGTCAAAAGATATAACGAATCTACATTTATTCATTACACTCTTTTGTGATAGCTTTACTCGTACTCTTCACAAAATCAAATTGTTTTTTCTATATTACTCGATGATGATAAAATTCTAATTTTCAGCTCGTATGCGTCATGAAAACATATCTAATGCCAACCATGACCATCCTAATCAAATTTCGGGATGAAATTTCTTTAACGGGTAGGTACTGTGACGACCCAGAAATTTCTGACCAAATTTAAACTTGATCTTTATATGTTTCTGACACGACAAGCAAAGTCTGTAATGTTGAATCTCAAAAATTTTAAACTATGATCATACATTCATTTAACCTTGACCAAACTCCGAAGATTCACGAACCATTATATAAATGGATATGATTGTGTGTGTGTGTGTGTGTATATATATATATATATATATATATATATATATATATTACAACTTGAGAATATTAACAAAGTATTAAACATATAATACTTTACATGAACGTATTGTTTCAATGTGATTATCGATGGAATTAGAAGATAATATCAAATGATTGATTTATCAGATATATTGTATGATTACGAGTCTCTGTTGAGAGGTCCACATTGATTTAGGAAACCTTTTCTTTTTAACGGTATTCGGAATAATTGGTAAAATGATTTACATGTAAGAATAAAAGTTTCAATTATCGGGAACTAGACAAGGGTTAGTGGAGATCTCTGTTTGATTTCCAATTCATGTTTTACCATAGATTCCTCGTTATTTTGATAAGGTAACTATTTAACTCTCATATTATTTAATGTGAAAGTGAAGGTTGGTGAATGTAGATAGTTTAGAGAACGGATAGTGGCAGGTTAAGTAAATCAACGTTTATTTTAAAATGATTTCATACCTTGGATTACCAATTAGACTTTACTTTCCAATTCACGATTAAACTGTAAGATAAAAACTTAAAACTCGTTATGAGTTACATATGATTTTACTTTCTTAAAAAAGTTTTATGAAATATTGATTTCTATTTCAATCTTTAAATCAAATGGGTTTTAATATAATTAGTTTGATATTATATTACTAAAATATTTCAAATATATATAAGATATATAAATGTATATATTCTTAAATAATAATATAACGTGGTAAAATGTTATATTTATTTACTGTAATAAAGATTTTAAATAATATTAAATATATTTTCGAATGTTAATATATATACTTCATAACGTAATGAAATATATAAATGTAAAACATTTTGATTATATTATTTTCTTATAATAAAGATTTTATATATATTATTAAAAGTATTTTAGTAAACAACGAGAAGTTGGTTTATAGAAGCAAATGACCAAAACATTTGAATGATTATGTTACACTTCGAACGATTTAAGTGATCGATGATTAAGTCTAGTCATTAATAAAGGTACACGTCGCGAAACGTAATGTACTATTTTCTAAGCGTACGATAATGCGTTCGAGAAACCTGAACCGAGATATAATGTAACACCCCAGCTTAACATGACCACAATATTGTCCGCTTTGCCCGCAGGCGCACAGCTTTTTCTTGGCGACCACACACGAGAATCACTTTCCCAGGAGGTCACCCATCCTGGTAGTGCTCTCGCTCGAGCACGCTTAACTGTAATGTACTCACACATCTGCTCTGCCTGTGGTCCTAAAACTTGTTTGTGTCATTTAAGCATGAGTATTACCTTATAATCCCATGATCACTCATGTCCGTGGGTGATGTGGGATTTACCTAGGGTGTTACATTCACCCCCCTCAGGGACTCATCGTCCTCGATGAGTTTTGCCCCACCACCCCCAACAGCACATGAGTGGCTCTGATACCATTCTGTAACACCCCAGCTTAACATGACCACAATATTGTCCGCTTTACCTGCAGGCGCACGGCTTTTTCTTGGCGGCCACACACGAGAAGCACTTTTCCAGGAGGTCACCCATCCTGGTAGTGCTCTCACTCGAGCACTCTTAACTGTAGCGAACTCACACATCTGCTCTGCCTGTGGTCCTAAAACGCGTTGTGTCATTTAAGCATGAGTATTACCTTATAATCCCATGATCACTCATGTCCGTGGGCGATGTGGGATTTGCCTAGGGTGTTACACATAAGTTGAGCGTAAACGTACAAGTTAGCGGAACCGAAATTACAAGTCATCTATATTCGTAAATATAATATAATATATAAATAATTATATAAATTAAATATATTATATATAAATTAATAATAAAAACCGTCGGCAGGAAAAAGTTAAACGAAGTGAGCTGGAGCCAGGTGGCCATGCGATCGCATGGCCAAAGCAAAGAAGACCATGAGATCGCATGGGGTCTGAGGACAGGCAAGGTGTATATAAAGCTCGATCGTTCTGTGTTCTGAATCATTTCTCATCCATCTATCCATCCTAATACTCCGTAATAATTTATTTATTTATTATTATTATTATTATTATTATTATTATTATTATTATTATTATTATTATTATTATTATTATTATTATTATTAGTAAAGATTATTATTATACTAGTATTAGAGGTATTATTAGTATTAGTAGTATACATAAAATACTACGACAAAGTTATGTTCGGGTTATTTCAAAACGGGTTTTGGAGCGGGATAGAGCTAAGGAAATTACGGGTTATAACTATGGAGGTTATGGATATGGTTCGGGAGCATGCTCGTGAGGTCAATCTAGTGTTTATCATCTCCGTCGCATCTACATACTATCCTACAATATTGATACGTGAGCATTCATATCATATCTTTTATATATTAATAGTGTATCCCTGACTAGTGCTCGAGTATATATGATTATGCATGCTTGAATGTTTAATTTAGTCGTTATATAATTTATGATAAATCATGAATTTAGTACATATGCTACTGAGATAAGGTATATGATATGCATGTCGTTGGAAAGCTGGCGAAAAATTAATAACTTTTCATTTAAAAAGCGTATGGTTTCGATGAACGAATTAAAAGATTACGTTAATTGAATTATCTATAATTTTAAGTATTATTGTTAAAATGATTATTATTATCGTTATCATTATCGTTATCGTCGTTATTATCATCATTATTATTATTATCTAATAATCAATATTATTATTATTATTATTATTATTATTATTATTATTATTACTAAAATAATTAACATTTATATCAAAACTACCATTTTATTATCTTTATCGTTATTATTATTATTATTAAAAGTATCATTAATATTAAAACTAGCATTTTATTAAAATTATCACTTTAATAGAAATATCGTTGTTATTATAAAATATCATTATTATTATCATTTTTGTATTATTATTATTAAAAATTATCATTTTGAATAAAACTATTATTTTTATAAAACATTATTATTACAGTTAATAATAAAAAGTATCGTTATTATTAAAATTATCATGATTAGAATAATCATTTTATTATAATAAATATCATCATTAGTAAATATAAATATGGTTATTTTTATTTTTATTATTAGTAGAATAATAATAATTATTATTATTAGTACAAAATAATACAATTTTTATTATTATTATCAATATTATTTTATCAAATAAATATGTGATAAAAAGATATTTTTACCACACGTAATATAATTATATTAATAATACATACTACTATATTTTATGATATTAAGTGAACTTTATAAATTTTATTACTTAAGATATATAAATTATATTTTTATCATATATATACATTTTAATATAAAATTTTATTAATAAATGACTTTTATTATTTACTCTAATAAAATCTGATAAATATATTTAAATATATAAAATGACTATATTTAAGGTATATAATAAATATGTATAGATTTTGAAAGTCATTTTGGGTCAAACTGATTTTGTTAACTTTTGCATATCGGTCTCGAGCATTAGGATTGTGGTACACTATAACTCGACCTTAATTTTTAGACAGACATTGACCATTATATAAATATATATATATACTTAATATAGGTTCGTGAATTCGAGGCCAACCCTGCACTTGTTCAGTTCCGTCATATGCATTATTGCTACGAAATACAGTATCGTGAGTTTCATTACTCCCTTTTTAAATGCTTTTGCAATATATATTTTTGGGACTGAGAATACATGCGCTTTTATAAATGTTTGACGAAATAGACACAAGTAATCGAAACTACATTCTATGTTTGAATGATCGAAATCGAATATTGAAAGGACCCGTTCATATACATTATAAATGATTCACAATAGTTGATTACATTGCGAGGTATTTGACCTCTATATGATACATTTTATAAACATTTGATTCGTTTTTAAAAGACAAACTTTCTTTACATCGTAAATTGACAGGCATGCATACCATTTCATAATATCCACTATCCAACTATAAATTGATTTAATAATAATCTTTGATGAACTCAATGACTCGAATACAAAGTTCTTCGAAATATGCTATGAAAGACTCCAAGTAATATCTTTAAAATGAGCAAATGCACAGCGGAAGATTTCTTTACCACCTGAGAATAAACATGCTTTAAAGTGTCAACCAAAAGGTTGGTGAGTTCATTAGTTTATCATAATCATTTATTTCCATCATTTTAATAGACCACAAGAATTTCATTTCCAGTTCTCATAAATATACGTCCCATGCATAGAGACAAAAATAATCATTCATATGGTGAACACCTGGTAACCGACATTAACTAGATACATATAAGAATATCCCCTATCATTCCGGGATCCTCCTTCGGACATGATATAAATTTCGAAGTACTAAAGCATCCGGTACTTTGGATGGGGTTTGTTAGGCCCAATAGATCTATCTTTAGGATTCGCGTCAATTAGGGTGTCTGTTCCCTAATTCTTAGATTACCAGACTTTAATAAAAAGGGGCATATTCGATTTCGATAATTCAACCATAGAGTGTAGTTTCAATTACTTGTGTCTATTTCGTCAAACATTTATAAAAGCGCATGTATTCTCAGTCTCAAAAATATAAAGGGTAAAAAGGTAAATGAAACTCACGCATATAATTATTGTAAAACAGTTAATAAAACATTTGCATGTATTCTCAGTCCCAAAAATGTAAAGAGTAAAAGGGATTCAAATGAAACTCACGCATATAATTTTTGTAAAACAGTTAATAAAACATTTGCATGTATTCTCAGTCCCAAAAATGTAAAGAGTAAAAGGGATTCAAATGCAACTCACCATACTGTATTTCATAGTAAAAATACATATAACATCATTGAACAAGTGCAAGGTTGGCCTCGGATTTACGAACCTAAATTAATTATATATATTTATTTGTTGGTCAATATTTGTCTAACAAATTAGGTGAAGTCATAGTGTACCACAATCCTAATGCTCGAGACTAATATGCAAAAGTCAACAAAAGTAAATTTGACTCAAAATAATTTCTAAAATTCTATACATGATTAATATATAGTTTAAATATCGTCGTTTTATATTTTTAAATATTTTTAAAAGATTTATTAGAGTAAATAATATAATTTATTTATTAATAAATAAAATTTTATATTAAATTTATATAATAAAATATACTTTTATATATATTAAGTAATAAAATTTATAGGTTTCATTTAATATCACAAAGATAATATGATAGGTATTATTAAAGTAAGTTATTACACGTAGTAAAATATGTTTGTATCACATATTTATTTGATAAAATAATATCTATAATGATAGTAAGTAAAAGTTGTATTATTTTGTAATAATAATTATTATTATAAAAATATCAATATTTATAATTACTAAGATGAAATTATGATAAAACGATAATTCTAATTATGGTAACTTTAATATTTACGATAATTTTTAATATTATCTTTAAAATAATAATTCTATTTAAAATAATAATAATAATGATATTTTATAGTAACAATGACATTTCTATTAAAATGATAATTTTTGTTAAAATGATAGTTTTAATACTAACGATACTTTTAATAATAATAGCAATGATAAAAATAATAAGAACGATAATTTTATGTAAATCAATATCTTATAATATTTTAATTTCATCATGATACTCTTACTCATTATTTCCTAATCATTTCGTTTAATAGCTTTTAATCGTCTTTTATATCGTGTTCATAATAATGATAATAATAGTAATCAAAATAATTAGGTGCTACAAATATTTGTTTTAATTACACTAATATTAATAATGATAGTTACTATAACATTATTAACGATAATACTAATAATTATCTTAATGATAATATAGTAATAATAATAATAACAATAACAATAACCATTTTTTAAATAATGATATATATATATTAATAATGATAATAATACTAATAATAATAATAATAATAATAATAATTGGATAATAATAATAATACTAATTATAACTTTAACGATAATAACGATAGTAAAAAAAAATAACAATTTTAATGATAAATCCCTTTTATTGATAAAGATAATAATAATGATAATAATAAGATAAAACTAGAACGACGATAAAAACGACGATAATAATAATCATTTTTAATAAAAATATCAAAAATTCAATTGATTATAACTTCTAATCCGTTCATCGAAACCATTCGATATCTAAAGGAAAAGTTCTTAATTTTTCGCAGCTTTCCAAGGACATGCATATCTTATACCTTATCTCAACCGCAAATGTAACTAATTCAAGATTCAACCTAACCTGTCTAAGGGCAATATCAAAAGTACAAACATGCATAATCCTAAATACTAGAGCACTAGTCAGGGATACACTATTAGTATGTAAAAGTTAAATTATGAGTACTCACGTATCAATATTGAGATTCAATATTGCAGGAAAGGTACGTAGACGCAACGGAAATGATAAACACTATATTGACCTCACGAGCATACCCATGAACCATACTCAATCACCTCCATAGCTATAACCCATAATTTCCTTAATCCTATCCTACTCGAAAAACAATTTCGAAATCACTCGGACAGCACTCCGTCGTAATATTTTATGTATACTAATAATATCTTGAAATAATACGGAGTAAATATATATATGTAAATTGATTGAGAGAGTTTAGAGAAAAATATTTTCAAGTTTCTATGAAATAATGAAACCTATTGAATTCTATTTATAATAGATTTTTGAATTATTAAAGTGAATTATTAAAGTATGAATTATTAAAGTGAATTATTAAAGTATGAATTATTAAAGTGAATTATTAAAGTATGAATTATTAAAGTGAATTATTAAAGTATGAATTATTAAAGTGAATTATTAAAGTATAAATTATTAAATTGAATTATTAAAGTTAAAGTAAAGTAAAAATAAAGTAAAGGTAAAGTTTAAGTATATTAAAAGTATAAAACTATGTACGTATAATACGCGTATAAATATATATAATATTAATTTAAATCGTTATATATATTTAATAAAATAAAATATAAATATCGTTATCTTTATCATACTAGTTAAGTAATGAGTTGTCAAAAGTGGTTCTAGATATTTATAAAAGTTATATACGTTTTAATAATAAAGTTCTTTTTAAACTGAAAATGTTTTTGTACGTTTGAAACTAAATAGATCAATCGAGTCTTTATGAGATTCAATCTTCCGCTATGCTTTGTCTAGTTCTCAATGATTGACAATTTGTTCTTATTTATAAATCACTTTACCTTTTTCCGAATATTGTTAAAATGGAAAATTTTTTCAAATCAACGTGGGCCTTTCAACAGAGACTTGTAATCATAATTCAATATATCTGATAATTCAATCATTTGATCTTATCTTCTAATTACATTGATAAACATTTTGAAACAGATACAATCATATAAAGTATTTAATCTAATATTTTGTTTACGTTTCAAGTTATAATATATATACACATATACATATATAATCATATTCGTTTAATGGTTCGTGAATAATTGGAACATGGTCGAGGTTGAATGAATGTATGAACATAGTTTAAAATTCTTGAAATTTAACTTAACAAATATTGCTTATTGTGTCGGAAACATATAAAGATTAAAGTTTAAATTTGGTTGGAAATTTTCGGGTTGTCACAAATATGCCCCTTTTAGTCTAGTAATCTATGAATTAGGGAACTGGCCCCTAATTGACGCGAATCCTAAAGATAGATCTATGGGCACTAACAAGCCCCAGTCAGAGAATTTTAACTGAATTAGTACTTCGAATTTATCATGTCCGAAGGGAGTCCCGGAATGATGGGGATATTCTATATGCATCTTGTTAAGGTCGATTACCACGTGTTCAACATATGAATGATTTTTATCTCTATGTATGGGATGTATATTTATGAGAAATGGAAATGAAAATCTTATGGTCTATTAAAAATGATGGAAATGAATATTGATGATAAACTAATGAACTCACCAACCTTTTGGTTGACACTTTAAAGCATGTATATTCTCAGGTATTAAAGAAATCTTCCACTGTCTATTTGCTCATTTTAAAGATATTACTTGGAGTCATTCATGGCATATTTCAAAAGACATTGCATTCAAGTCATTGAGTTCAATGAAGATTATTATTAAGTAAATGACAGATTAGGTTATTTATAGCTGGATATTATGAAATGGTATGCATGCCTGTCAACTTATAATGAAATGAAAGTTTGTCTTTTCAAAACGAATGCAATTTTTTAAAAATGTATCATATAGAGGTCAAATACCTCGCAATATAATCATATGTTATTGTATTCATCCTTATGGATTAGAACGGGTCGTCTCAGCTTCTTGATTAACAATTAGAACATTAACTTGTGGTTCTGCCATTGGTAGTATCTTAACAAACTGAAACATCAACAGAGAAGTTAGAACCAGAAACCATATATCATAAATCATCAAAGCATTCGTAACAAAGTGTCATAAACTCATTAACTGGATGAACGTGCGAGTAACACTGTCACACGTGTGGCTTAGACGTCAGTCGTACGAGTAACATGGTCACTCGTGTCACTGTTGACACATTTGGGCAAGAACATGGTTTCAGATAAGGTACACGGTTGAGGCAACATGTATAAGTGAGTGACAGTCAACCGTGTGGTGACTCGTGCGGTTAAGCACACATGTCAGCTCAGTCATACGAGTGAGAAACAAAAATAAACACAAGTAAAGTCAAACAACTGGGCTCAGGTGTTCACATGGTTAAGCCTTAACTGTGTACTGACTCCTTCGAGTCATGTCCCACGCGTGCGAGTGAGGGTCACTCGTGCATGTCTGATGAAACCATATTAAATGCTATTTTTAAATTAATGGGATTAAATGTTTGTGTGTTTTACGACCCGATTTACATCACGATATCAAGTGTAGATACAGTTTAACACAAAACAAGATCAAACTACAATTAAAACATAGTACAATTGCACAAAATTCGACTTAATACCCACTAGGGTTTCGACACATTCAAACAACAAATTAACTAGGTAAAACACAATGAAATCATACCTAATGAGTGGCGCTGTGATCGGCTTAGGATGCTTAACAAGTTCTACGGTGGAAATCATAAATGATGATGATTGAATTTTGAGAGTAAAAATGAGTGTGGGGTGTAAGTGTGAACAACCGTGCTCAACACTCCCTATTTATACTCTCGTGCTCAACCGTACGGTTGAGCACATGATTCACCTTCCAATCGCTCACTTCACAGTCACTCGTGTGATTGACCTAGAAAGCTATGGACAATTCTAGAACATGGTCACTCGTACGGTTAACCTCAGTCGTGTGGTAACTCGTACGGTTCACTCTTCAAACGTACGAGTGAGCCACTTTGGCAATTTCAAATTTTCACAAACTTAGGATTTCGACTCATTTGACAATCTTAGAATTAACTAGCACCTTCAATTTGAGTCATAAATCACTAATCCATCAAGAAATAATCATTAACACTTAGGCAGTCCAAACATCTTAACCAAAATGAGATTATTACTCCAAGTAATCTGTTTCACAAGAGTAAGTCCTACAGTGTAATATCATCTTAATGTCACTAACACCTTAAATCATTAAAAATCCTTCAAACAATCCCAAGCTCTACAAATTTCTATCTCATGGATTTGTTGGCCAAGAATATCTTGATCTCAACAAGGTTCTTTCAGATGTCATTGTGTATTCAGAGGATAATCAGAAAACAAAGGAAAAATAAAATCTTTATGAATTTTCTGAGATATAATGTCATGCAACTAAAAATATGCAAATGAAAGACATTCTATCATGAAATGCAATAACATGCAAACCAAAATCTTTTTGTTGTTTTACAGTTTTCAATGCAAACTATTTAACAAACAGACAAGCAAAAAATACAAATCCACATTCTTTTTGAGAGCAAGATGATTAACAATTTTAAAAATGGATCAGAACTGACATATTGAATCAACTTCTGTTGTTCATTCCTAATTGTCTAGCCTATGTCTATTATCATGTAATTACTGATATGAATCCTCATTAAACATGAACATATTCCTTCCGGACACTTCGACAATCAAGTTGGCATTAATTGCTTGAACATTAAAGAGCAATGATTTTTGAGATCACGCTAAGTTCATTAATCCTTGATTATTTCATCACTTATGATTGTGCGTTTTTATTAGGTGGTCAATTCATTACATGTAACTTTCCGTTATCTCTATCCATGTACTTCATTCAAATTGAACAGGATGCTTCTCACGGGCATTTTAAATAACCCTTTCAGCCTTTGGCTTCTACCAATATGTTGACAATCTTTAATCTAGTTGGTCGGCAGATATCAGATTATATTGGATTATCCGAATAGGCACATTATTTACCGGGGGATTGGTCTACAGTTAAACCAAACTTGCCTTATGACCAGTCGTCACACGAAATAAATCTCAAGGCCCTTAACTTCTTTATGTTCAAGTTGACATGGAAAACGGAATCGGAAGATAAACTTTCATATTTTTGTATTTAGAGTATATCTAGGTAAGTATCTTCCCAACTTACAGCCTTAATGGGTATAACTCTAAATTAAACAATTCATGCTGCACGGGGGCGTCACACTAAGAATGATCTGAGTTCTTTATGAGCTCTTCATGAATCAGCATTCCTCATTCTTTCAACTTTCAGGACTTTGCCATCTTAATACTCCAATTATTTTTCACTTTGATTTTCTTTTGATATTTCTTTTTCAGCATATCATTGTCTTTTGATATATTGATTTTGAGCTGCATCATGAATGGATTTTCCATATTTATGCTTGAACTCATGTTTCTTTGTTTTGTGCTCAGATCACTCGAAGGTGTTCTCCCTTAAATGCTTGAACGGTCTGTAATAAAGAATTATACTTTTCGACCTTAAGCGAGAAGGGACACTTAATTCGACATAAACTAATTTTCTCAGCTATTTTCGGGGTTTAGTTTTGATTATTAACTCTTAGGCCCATGACGACATGGTATGTGTCATACCCCCAAAAATGGCCTGGGGTAAATATGACTTTTCCAATATCACCACATGGTTAAACAAATGAGAACGACTCTAAATGAGACGCTTAAATAATTCAATAATTCAATTGCAGCGGAAAATGAAATGTTTTACATGGTAAACCCAAAATTAATTAATGTTTAACAAATGATCAGAAATAATATATGCGGACTTCAATGCACCAAAACCGGATCAAGCATATTGACGAATGTTTTAGAAGTATGAATTAAGGAAGAAAATACAGAAGATAGGAGTTGTGGAAATCAGGAAACGAAGGAAGTGGATTTATAGTGAAATATCCGACAGGGCAATCGAAACAGATTATTGCATTTAACCAAAGAAGATTCTAATTTCCATAATTATCGAAGAACCAAATCTTATTATAAAGATTTTCTCTAAATTCCTTGAATTCCGTAAAATCCACCATGACTACGTCAAGATTTAAATCTCTATCTCAATCTTTTGTGATAGCTTCACTCGTACGCTTCGGAAAAAATAATTATTTTATCTGTATTACTCAATAATGATAAAAGTCTATCTTATCAATTCATATTTGTCATGAAAACATTTTTATTGTTAGCCATGACGACTTCACTCAAATTTCAGGGCAAAATTTCTTTAACGGGTAGGTACTGTCACGACCCGGAAAATTTTGACTAATTTTAAATCAAACTCTCGATACAATTTAATATCTTTGACACGATAAGCAAAGTCTGTTAGGTTGAGTCTCAAAAATTTTGAACTGTTTCATATATTCAATTGACCTTCGATCATTCCCGACGATTCACGAACCACTACTTGTAAATAGATACATATATATTTAAATATATGAATATATAATAATAATTTGAAATATTATATGATTTAATTATTAGAATTTATTATGTAAAATAAAATAAAATATGAAATTATAATTATTATTATTTAAAATATATCAATATATATAATTGACGTATATTATATATATATATATATATATATATATATATATATATATATATATATATATATATATATATATATATATATATATATATATATATATATATATATATATATATATATATATATGTGTGTGTGTGTGTGTGTGTGTGTGTGTGTGTGTGTGTGTGTGTGTGTGTGTGTGTGTGTGTGTGATTTCGAATTTATTTAGTAAACGACGGAGAACGAAAATTCAGTCCGTGAAAGGCGATGACTAACTTAATCAGACGTTTATTATTATTATTATATTATATATATTATCATATATGTTTCAGTCTCTTTTGATTGAATTAAAAGTGGATTTTACTGTTTTTCTTTCTTGACTAAATTTACCATGTTATTGTATCATATATGCATAATATGCATACACGCATCCACTAAATCAAATCCAAAAACCCACTTAATAAATCATCACCCATGTAATTCATATCATATTTCTGTTTTCTATCCGATTCATGAACCCCACAATATTCTCTTTCTCCTTTTCTTGTTTCTTGTCAAATTCATTCATCACTGTTTTTGTTTACAATCCATTCCACTATCTATCTAATATCTAAAGTTAAATATATTATTATTTGCTATATGTTATATCTATATATACAAACAAGATGGACTACTCACTTTCTGTTATCAATCCATATCTATCACTATCTCTCTTTATTTATATGTCTTCATCTATCTATGATATAGATATATACATACACATATAAACAATGAGACCACTACACTTCAATCATCACCACCAACTTAAACCTACTTGCTATTTATTTGGTTACTACTCGCGTGACTTATACTGGAGATCACAATTATTACTACTACTAAGTTGTACTCAATTTTACAACTCAAACAACACACCATCATTTAAACATCACCAAAAACCCAACGCTTCTTCCTTCTGTTCGTGATTCTTTTGCTCCACAATATCATACAAACCCATATACTAATCGTTGATCACTTCATGTCGTTATTACTTTCTGTTAAGAGAACCAACATCCACTACCGAATCACCAAATCATCCTCATCCACCTCCACACCCACGAAACCACTTTCTCTATACATATACATATATATAACCGGTCATCTCTTCTATTTTCTTGAACTCACCATAATAATCGCCACCACCCTCTTCCTCCTGACAACCACCATTTAAACTCCTGCAACCACTAGACACCACCATTGTTACCACCATAAACCATCACCACCATTCAATTGAAACTCAACCATCATCACCTCAAACCACAACTGCTCGTTGCGGCTATTCACGTTTCTAATCACTGCAACTCTCCTATTTTTGCAGCTGTGTACTACCACCAGTCACCTCCGTGAGCCACCACAACTGCCACCATGGTGAGACCACTGTTTCTAACTCCTGTTTCTTTTTGTTTTTCTGTCGAACTCAACCAAGAACCAAACCCACCACCACAACTTCTAATCGAACACCACCGGTACCTGCTGGTCTGGTCACTATAACACGTACCATTCAACAACCATTGGACAACACTCATTCTCCATGGTAACCGACGTCTATTATTGCTGTAAGTCGATATTAGAATAAAGAAGATGAAGAATATTTGATTTAGATTAGTCTATCTTGTTCCTGTTTTGCTTCTTTTCCGTTTGTGAACCCCCAAAACTATCATAAACCATCATCACTATAACACTAAACATCCAACCACCATTGGTACTTCTTATTGTTGCTACTACTGCATTTTTTCCTCTCTTTTTGTTTTGTTTCTATAATAAATGGTGAGCTGTAACAGCGAGCATGTTGATGATGAAAACAAAGAAAACGACTGATTGGTGTTTTTTTTTCCTTTCCTGGCTGACAATTACAAGGTAGGGTAACCGCACTTGTTTGTTAAAGAAAAAGGAAACCGAATCCTATGTTAATGAATGATTTTGGGCGGCCATTTAAGTTACCGGGCTGCTATTGGGCCTTTATGCTCTAAGTGGGTTGCAACATGGATTGAATTCTTACTTGGACTTCTTTAATTTAGTTGGATCAAGTTCATAAAACCAATAAGCGATATTGTTATATACATCTAGTTCGCTGGTAATCTGTCTGTTAGATTATGATGATTATTATATATGACGATAGAAGATAACTTTGATGATGATGATGTTAAAATGAAGAAGGAGACAGATACATTAGTTATATAGATGTTGTGTATGAGATAGAATAGAAATGGAGGAGCAGAGGGATGGTTAATTGTGTTGGTGGTAAACAAGAGGTCTTGGGTTCGATCCCAAGCAAAAGCAGTTATTTTTTTGAAGCTTTTTCTTGTGAGGTAGCATTTTTAATTACTTTTATTATTATTATTATTTTTACTATTTTTATTATATGATTATTTTTATTATTATGATTTGGTTAATATGTTGTTAATATTATTGCAATGAATATAAATTTTAAGTATACCTATTATTATTTAGTTTTTCTATTATTATGATTAAATGATATAAGTATTATTATTATTATTATTATTATTATTATTATTATTATTATTATTATTATTATTATTATTATTATTATTATTATTATTATTATTATTATTATTATTATTATTATTTTTATCATTATTATTATTACTATTAGTATTATTTCATTAATATTTTTATTATCTTTATTAACAAACATCATTACTATTATTATTAAAGTATTATCATTATCATTATTATCAATAGTAGTAAAATTATTATTATAGTTATTATTATTATCATTACTACCAAAAGTATCATTATTTTTAAATTTATCATTTTTATTAAAATTAGTATTATCTTTATTATTATTATTAGTATTATTAAATAAAGACTTTCTATATAAAAATATATTTACAACATAAACCATAACTATATTAATACTTTTGTAATAAATATTAATTATCTATTTAAAGTATATAAAAATAAACATATTTAATTAAGTTATTAATGAAACATATAATATATTAAAATAACAATTATATCACTAATAATATGTAAATTTGTTCGATTACAATTATATGTGTTAATATATATATAACTGATATAGGTTCGTGAATCCGAGGTCAACCATGCATTGTTCCGTTCCGTCGTATACATATTTTTACTACAAAATATCCTATCGTGAGTTTCATTTGCTCCCTTTTTAAATGCTTTTGCAATATATATTTTTGGGACTGAGAATACATGCGCTGCTTTTATAAATGTTTTATGAAATAGATAAAATTAATCGAAACTACATTCTATGGTTGGATTATCGAATCGAATATCACCCTTTTTAGTCTGGTAATCTCAGAATTAGGGAACAGAAACCCTAATTGACGTGAATCCTATAGATAGATCTATTCGGCCTAACAAACCCCATCTGGGTTACAGATGCTTTAGTACTTCGATTTTATCATGTCCGATGAGAGTCCCGGAATGATGGGGTTATTCTAGACGCGTTTTGTTAATGTCGATTACCAGGTGTTCACCATATGAATGATTTTTATCTTTATGCAGTTTGTACGAAATGCCTGATATGAGATGATGTTTATGAAAAATGAAAATAGAAATCTTGTGGTGTATTAAAATTATGGAAATGATTGATTACGATAAACTAATGAACTCACCAACTTTTTGGTTGACACTTGAAAGCATGTTTATTCTCAGGTATTAAAGAAATCTTCCGCTATGCATTTGCTCATTTTAAAGATATTACTTGGAGTCATTCCTAACATATTTCAAAAGACGTTGCATTCAAGTCATTGAGTTCAATAAAGATTATTATGAAATAAATGACAAATTAGGTCATTTATAGTTTGGATATTATGAAATGGTATGCATGCCTGTCAACTTACGATGAAATGAAAGTTTCACGTTTCAAAACGAATGCAATGTTTGTAAAATGTATCATATAGAGGTCAAATACCTCGCAATGTTACCATATGTTATTGTATTCGTCCTTATAGATTAGGACGGGTCATCTCATGTGGTATCAGAGCGGTGGTCTTAGCGAACCAGGTCTTGCATTAGTGTGTCTAACTGATAGTTGTTAGGATGTATTAGTGAGTCTGGACTTCAACCTTAGCTGCATGTCAAAGAGTTTTGCTTATCATTTCTTGTCGAAAATTACTTGCTTATCATTCTTAGCCTAGACACGTCTTACTGCATTGATTGCATGAATAGTGTATTGACAAAATTCATATCTTAGTTTATCTGCTAATTCATATCTTAGCGTATCTGTTACTGTAAAATTTGCCTGACATATTCCATAAATTCCCTCCATAATCTACGGGATCTTCTGTACTATATATAAGTATTCTATGTAATTAGAATACCATACGATAGCCGAAAATCTTTTCATATCGAAAAATTCTTTATTCAATCGTACAAAATGGAACTCGTAACTAGTTCAAGTTCCTCGAATTCCGATATGGAGTTTCACTCGAGCTCCGAAAGCAGTGTGACCGGAATGGATCAACCAAATAGCCATCATTTATTCTGGATGAATTGGAGATGGGTTCGTAGCCTACTTAATCATTGGAGACAAGAAGAAGGCGATCCCTTCCATTCACCACATTTCCCTCCTGGCGAAGAACCTGAAGCACTTACTGGCGAACCTGTTCGTAATACTATTTTCTCTCTCATTTCCAGAGTATCTCGACACGACTATATATTATCACAAATTCTAGATCTTATTCATCCGCTCGTCCGAACCGACAATCATCCCGGTGTAATAGGAGAAGTCAACGAGCTTCGCGCTCGCGTAGTGGCTTTGGAGAATATGGTGCAAAGGTTATAAGCACCAGCAGCAACAGTACCACCATCAACAACACCAACAGTAGCATCACCACCACCAACAGCAACATATGCATCTCACACCTCAACATCACAATCTGTACCTCGAGCATCAACGTCATACGCACCATAGATACCAAGGAGTACCAACAACAACAATCGATGAAGTATTAATCTATAACATCATTGGTGAAACATTCTGTGGCAATTATGTAATCTCCAAAGCCTTAGAGATTATTTATTCTAGCTCAAACCGGAAAGAAAATGAGATTAATATCATATTAACTCATTAAATCCATGATTACATCTGAAGAAAATATATATGTATATATGTTTTCATAAAGGTTGTAATTAAAAATTCTTTTGTACAAACTGTTAATGGTGAAAATATTTTGACGGTTAGGTAATACCAGAGGAATATTTAAATTTCAAATTAATAAGTTACACTGTACATTTTTCGAATCTGATTCAACAGTCATTTACTATCCTACTTACATCCACAGATATACGTATCCGTTCACCGCAGAATAACCATTTTCATTCAATTTCATATTTGGATTTTGACCTATCAGAATCCAACAAGTGGCATAATGAAGAAAACATTGGACAAAATAAAATTTGTTAGAAAGAAACAAATTAACTATGAGAATTTTTTTTAAGAATCCACGCTAACAAAATCCTAGCTAACTGTTCCTAGCTAACTGTTAATTCCTTATTACATTTATTTATCGCAATTTATTTATCTCAATTTTAATTCTCGCTATTTTATTTATCGTCATTTAATTTCTGTTATTTATTTTACGCACTTTAAATATCATCGGATAAATCGGGACACATATACAATGTTTTGACATATCATATCGACGTCATATATATATTATTTGGAATAACCGTTAGTCACTTTATATTGCGGTAATGCTCGAGTTAGCATATAAAAGGTTGAGGTTGATTCTAAAATAATATATATACTTTGAGTTGTGATCGAGTCTGAGACATGTATACAATGGGTCACGACACGTATTAATTAATTCATATATAATATATTAAACTATATATGAATTATTGAACTACTAACTGTGGACTACTAACATTGGACAATTAAAATGAATTAAAATATTGATTATAACATATGAAACTAAACATATCTTCAAGTTTGCTACTTGATTTCATCTTAAACCTCATTTGTATCTTGACGATTACAATCTGCGTTCAAACCTTTCATGATTCTTGAAAACACCTCAATCGAGAGGATGAACCAACCGCACTTCATCTACAGAAGGAAAGATTTATGCATATAGTTATGCACCTAAAAAACTTTCGGAAACTGAGTAAACATTTAACACGTAGCTGTGCTAATTCCTTAGCGTTATTATTACCGAAAATAACTTTGCAACCCCTGTTCGAAATAGCCAGTTTTGTCACAGCTCCAGCAAGTCAACTTCAACTTTTCAGTCGGACTAGTCTTATTAAAACCTCGATATATACGTTGCTTTTCGCCATCGTTACCGGGGAATCTTTTATATTCCATCACATTATCAGCAGATGTACCAGCAACTTCGTTACTCTTTTGCGTAAGCCTCTCCGAAAAATCATTATATGTACTCATTGAAACCCCATCATCTACTCATCTGCATCTTGTAACGATAATTGCCATACCAATTACTGAGAATCAGCAATCAGTATTTCGAATCTCGTAGCAATTCTACGCCAACAGTTATATATATATACATATAACATTTATCTCATAGAATTCTAATCTTCAATTCTAAAATTCTAAAAAGCACCCAGTCTACGAATCAATACTTTGGATTTTGAAAATGCTGATGAAGCAGCAAAAACTTTAAACAACTTTAACAGTCAAAAGTTTGATGATAAAGTAGGATACGTTGGAAAAACTCAAAAGAAAATTGGTACTGAAAAACGGTTGAGCAAACCATGAAGGAGGCTGTGGACAAATCACAAAGACTAAATCTGCCTTCAAAGAACCCAAATGATTCAGTATCTACTGAAGTCATTAATGAATACCTTGCTCCTGACTCTAAACCCTTACGTACAATATTCTTCATCATCTTCTAATTTTAGATATTCTAAGATATCATCATATCTTTCATTATAAATATCTGAAATCACTTCTGAAGATATTTTCATAACTATTCTTATCTGAAATCACTTATCTCTTCGCAATATCTGCATTACATCATACAGGAAACTGTTTTAGTTTCTAAATTTTGAAAAATTCGAATTTAAAATATTAATGTTTTTGAAGTAGTGTTGGGAACTGAAGCATGAGTTAGTATAATATAATGACACTTGATCAACGTGATTATATTACAGTAAGTCATGATGAGTTTCTAATGGAACGTGATGATTCACAGACCATAACATCATCATGTGCCATGTTACACGACTCTTGTATTATATTTAATCCCTAAACATATCAAGAAAATATTTTCCTTGATGATTCGGCCTTTTCCGTGAGATTCTGCTAAATTGACAAATCAAGATCGTGCCATTACAATTTCTTTCTTAGAACATTTACTATGTTCATTCCGAAATTCATATCTACGAATTCTGGACCATTGCCTACTGTACTTAAAGTCGAGAAGAGAAAACAAAAGCACAAAGCTTCGAAATATAAAGGGCAGTACAAATCGCAGCAAATAGAAGAAATCATTAACTTCAGATGTCGATAATTATGGAAAGATAAATACAAAGGAAGAATTATGAAAATCACCACCCCAAGAGCGAAATAGAAGTAAACAGATTCCTCCGTTGGGAGTTAGAATAAAAGGATGATTGTTGCGATAGTTAGTAACATATCAAGGATCAGAACCGGATCAAGCATATTGACGAATGTTTTAGAAGTATGAATTAAGGAAGAAAATACAGAAGATGGGAGTTATGGAAATCAGGAAACGAAGGGAGTGGATTTATAGTGAAATATCCGACAGGGCAATCGAAACAGACTATTGCATTTAACCAAAGAAGATTCTAATTTCCATAATTATCGAAGAACCAAATCTTATTACGAAGATTTTCTCTAAATTCCTTGAATTCCGTAAAATCCACCATGACTACGTCAAAATTTAAATCTCTATCTCAATCTTTTGTGATAGCTTCACTCGTACGCTTCGGAAAAACGAATTGTTTTATCTGTATTACTCAATAATGATAAAATTCTATTTTATCAATTCATATTTGTCATGAAAACATTTTAATTGTTAGCCATGACGACCTCACTCAAATTTCGAGACGAAATTTCTTTAATGGGTAGGTACTGTCACGACCCGGAAAATTTCGACTAATTTTAAATCAAACTCTCGATACGATTTAATATCTTTGACACGATAAGCAAAGTCTGTTAGGTTGAGTCTCAAAAATTTTGAATTGTTTCATATATTCAATTGACCTTCGATCATTCCCGACGATTCACGAACCACTACTTGTAAATAGATACATATATATTTAAATATTTAAATATATGAATATATAATAATAATTTGAAATATAATTTGAAATATTATATGATTTAATTATTAGAATTTATTATGTATAATAAAATAAAATATGATATTATAATTATTATTATTTAAAATATATCAATATATATAATTGACGTATATTTTATATATATATATATATATATATATATATATATATATATATATATATATATATATATATATATATATATATATATATATATATGATTTCGAATTTATTTAGTAAACGACGGAGAACGAAAATTCAGTCCGTGAAAGGCGATGACTAACTTAATCACATGTTTATTATTATTATTATATTATATATATTATTATATATGTTTCAGTCTCTTTTGATCGAATTAAAAGTGGATTTTACTGTTTTAATTTCTTGACTAAATTTACCATGTTATTGTATCATATATGCACAATATGCATACACTCGTCCACTAAATCAAATCCAAAAACCCACTTAATCAATCATCACCCATGTAATTCATATCATATTTCTGTTTTCTATCCTATTCATGAACCCCACAATATTCTCTTTCTCCCTTTCTTGTTTCCTGTCAAATTCATTCATCACTGTTTTTGTTTACAATCCATTCCACTATCTATCTAATATCTAAAGTTAAATATATTATTATTTGCTAGATGTTATATCTATATATACAAACAAGATGGACTACTCACTTTCTGTTATCAATCCATATCTATCACTATCTCTCTTTATTTATATGTCTTCATCTATCTATGATATAGATATATATATACATATATAAACAATGAGACCACTACACTTCAATCATCACCACCAACTTGAACCTATTTGCTTTTTATTTGGTTACTACTCTCGTGACTTATACTGGAGATCACAATTATTACTACTACTAAGTTGTACTCAATTTTACAACTCAAACATCACACCATCATTTAAACATCACCAAAAACCCAACGCTTCTTCCTTCTGTTCGTGATTCTTTTGCTCCACAATACCATATAAACCCATCTACTAATCGTTGATCACTTCATGTCGTTATTACTTTCGGTTGAGAGAACCAACATCCACTACCGAATCACCAAATCATCCTCATCCACCTCCACACCCACGAAGCTACTTTCTCTATACATATACATATATATAACCGGTCATCTCTTCTATTTTCTTGAACTCACCATAATAATCGCCACCACCCTCTTCCTCCTGACAACCGCCATTTAAACTCCTGCAACTACTAGACACCACCATCGTTACCACCATAAACCATTACCACCATTCAATCGAAACTCAACCATCATCACCTCAAACCATAACTGCTCGCTGCTGCTATTCACGTTTCTAATCACTGTAACTCTCCTGTTATTGCAGCTGCGTACCGCCACCAGTCACCTCCGTGAGCCACCACAAACGCCACCATGGTGAGACCACTGTTGCTAACTCCTGTTTCTTTTTGTTTTTCTGTCGAACTCAACCAAGAATCAAACCCACTACCACAACTTCTAATCAAACACCACCGGTACCTGCTGGTTTGGTCACAGTAACACGTACCATTCAACAACCATCGGACACCACTCATTCGCCATGGTAACCGACTTCTATTATTGCTGTAAGTCGCTATTAGAATAAAGAAGATGAAGAATAGTCGATTTAGATTAGTCTAGCTTGTTCTTGTTTTGCTTTTGTTCCGTTTGTGAACCACCAAAACTATCATAAACCATCATCACTATAACAGTAAACAATCAACCACCATTGGTACTTCTTATTGTTGCTGCTACTGCGTGTTTTCCTCTCTTTTTTTTGTTTCTATAATAAACGGTGAGCTGTAACAGCGAGCATGTTGATGATGAAAACAAAGAAGAATGATTAGATGTTGATGGTGTCACAAAGAATGATGAAGATGACACGCTTTAATTGTAAACGGCTGATTGGTGTTTTTTTTCCTTTCTTGGCCGACAATTACAAGGTAGGGTAACCGCACTTGTTTGTTAAAGAAAAAGGAAACCGAATCCTATGTTAATGAATGATTTTGGGCGGTCATTTAAGTTAACGGGCTGCTGTTGGGCCTTTATGCTCTAAGTGGGTTGCAACATGGATTGAATTCTTACTTGGACTTCTTTAATTTAGTGGGATCAGGTTCATAAAACTAATAAGCGATATTGTTATATACATCTAGTTTGCTGGTAATCTGTCTGTTAGATTATGATGATTATTATGTATGACGATAGAAGATAACTTTGATGACGATGATGTTAAAATGAAGAAGGAGACAGATACATTAGTTATATAGATGTTGTGTACGAGATATAACAGAAATGGAGGAGCAGAGGGATGGTTAATTGTGTTGGTGGTAAACAAGAGGTCTTGGGTTTGAGCCCAAGCAAAAGCAGTTATTTTTTTGAAGCTTTTCTTGTGAAGTAGCATTTTTAATTACTTCTATTATTATTATTATCACTATTTTTATTATATGATTATTTTTATTATTATGATTTGGTTAATATGTTGTTAATATTATTGTTATGAATATAAATTTTAAGTATACCTATTATTATTTAGTTTTGCTATTATTATGATTAAATGATATAATTATTATTATTATTTAATTATTATTTTTATCATTATTATTATTATTACTATTAGTATTATTTCATTAATATTTGTATTATCAATATTAACAAACATCATTACTATTATTATTAAAGTATTATCATTATCATTATTATCATTAGTAGTAAAATTATTATTATAGTTATTATTATTATCATTATTACTAAAAGTATCATTATTTTTAAATTTATCATTTTTATTAAAATTAGTATTATCTTTATTATTATTAGTATTATTAAATAAAGACTTTCTATATAAAAATATATTTACGACATAAACCATAACTATATTAATACTTTTGTAATAAATATTAATTATCTATTTAAAGTATATAAAAATAAACATATTTAATTAAGTTATTAATGAAACATATAATATATTAAAATAACAATTATATCACTAATAATATGTAAATTTGTTCGATTACAATTATACGTGTTAATATATATATAACTGATATAGGTTCGAGAATCCGAGGTCAACCCTGCATTGTTCCGTTCCGTCGTATGCATATTTTTACTACAAAATATCGTAACGTCAGTTTCATTTGCTCCCTTTTTAAATGCTTTTGCAATATATATTTTTGGAACTGAGAATACATGCGATGCTTTTATAAATGTTTTACAAAATAGACACAAGTAATCGAAACTACATTCTATGGTTGGATTATCGAATCGAATATCACCCTTTTTAGTCTGGTAATCTAATAATTAGGGAACAGAAACCCTAATTGACGCGAATCCTAAAGATAGATCTATTGGGCCTAACAAACTCTATCTGGGTTACAGATGCTTTAGTCGTTCGATTTTATCATGTCCGATGAGAGTCCGGGAATGATGGGGATATTCTAGACGCATTTTGTTAATGTCTATTACCAGGTGTTCACCATATGAATGATTTTTATCTCTATGCAGTTTGTGCGAAATGCCCGATATGAGATGATGTTTATGAAAAATGAAAATAGAAATCTTGTGGTGTATTAAAATTATGGAAATGATTGATTACGATAAACTAATGAACTCACTAACCTTTTGGTTGACACTTGAAAGCATGTTTATTCTCAGGTATTAAAGAAATCTTCCGCTGTGCATTTGCTCATTTTAAAGATATTACTTGGAGTCATTCCTGGCATATTTCAAAAGACGTTGCATTCAAGTCATTGAGTTCAATAAAGATTATTATGAAATAAATGACAGATTAAGTCATTTATAGTTTGGATATTATGAAATGGTATGCATGCCTGTCAACTTACGATGAAATGAAAGTTTGTCTTTTCAAAACGAATGCAATGTTTGTAAAATGTATCATATAGAGGTCAAATACCTCACAATGTAACCATATGTTATTGTATTCGTCCTTATGGATTAGGACGGGTCATCTCACCATGAGTTATTATATCGAGCTAAACATTAACCCATGACACTGCGCGTGTGTCGGTAATTATTATTATGTACCCCCTTGACGATCGGTCAATGGGTAGAGACGTCACTCTCAATAGGCCTACTCACAATAATTAAGCTTGCAACATTTCAATTCCACTAATTAACGATATTATGGCAGGGATTTTGCATGTAAGAAATACAAGATAACAATAATCTCATGAAGTTTCATATCAAAAAGTTTAGGCACTTGTGTCTAAATTGTAATTCATTTAAAGCAAGCATGTGTCTCACCAAAAGACTTATAAAATATAATAAAATATGCAAAAAGCGGGGCTATGAGTTCACCTTAGTAGCACAGAAGAGATATTCCACAAGAGTAATGGATTGAACGGAAGAATATGATCGGAATATCAACCTAGAGATAGAATGTACGATCAGATATCGCCTAAAAGACTTAAGTAGATTAATTATACTAATAATGATGGCTTTCTAAATAAATTTCCATTTTTGGAAAAATACCATTTATGGAAAGTTTTCATTTATAGTATCCTTCTAATTATAGAAATTCGGGTTATAATCTATAATAAGACGTTGTACACCTTTACCCATACAAGTCACTTGAATGATCAGTTGTTACCGGGCGCCTAGGATTCTTGACCAGAATCTATGTCATGGCATTCGAAATCCACAAGCGGTTCCCATAAGGCAACAAGGAACACCCTAGGCCATATGTAGCGGTGAGTTTTGTATATAGTGCACTTTATCTTGATTATAACCTTCACACATATAGGTGTATAATCTTTTATTATATAGTTAAGTTGATTATATTTATATAATTATTATTAGTATTATATAACTATTAATATTTTTATAATTATACACGCATTATTACTTAAATCATAATTATTATCTTAGATTAATTAATATTTATAATATACTAATCATTATCTCATATTATAATATAATTAGTTACATTATTTATTACTTTGTTACAAGATACATATTAATATAGTACATAATTAATTCAATATATTCCATAATTAATTAAATACCTAATAATAATATAAATAATTTTTATAGTCTTATTTAATTATAAACATCAGTAGAAAAATTTAAGAAAATAATTTTATTAAAATTTTGTATTTAAATTCGTTTTTATTCCTAATTTAATCACAAATCAAGTTTAAATCTACAAAAAATAATAAATAAACATAAATAATTATTTTTAAAATTTTTATATGTTCCTTACAGTAAATAGACCTGTATAAAAATATTAAATAAAATATTTATTTAATTTTATAATTATTTCCTTATTTACTTCCTATTTACATTATAATAGTGTTTAATTATGTAATAATTATTAATTTGCCTCATAAATAAATTTTTATATGTTTCTCATATCTAAAAAATGTTTAAGAACTCAGAAACATTATTTATTATATTTTATTTACTGTTCATATTTTTATTACGAATTTCACTTAGTTTCTTTAATTAAATATTACATAATTCGAAATTAATTTTAATAAATTATATTCTGACCTAAATAATTAAGTTAAATATCATAATTTACTGGAAAAATATTTATATAGCTTAATTAGTCTTTTTCCTATTTTTTATAAATATATGTATGTATACCGTATATATATGTATATATAAAGTTTTTTAATTAAATAAAATATAAAAACACATTATAAATCAGAAAAATTATTTTTCCTAGATCTTATATTATTTATTGATATTTATCATGCATAATACATAACTTAATTAATTCAATACATAATTTATATATATATATATATATATATATATATATATATATATATATATATATATATATATATATATATATATATATATATATACTTCGGCCGAATGAAAACACAAAAAAAATTGATTAAAATTTTTAAATCTAATCAAAAATCTGTAAATTTAATTTTTATGTAACTTATTAATTATATAGCTAATTATCATTAGTTTAAAAAAATTTTATAAAGTTTAAAAACATTTATATGTTTTTGTTTTGGGGTTCGGCCGAAAAAAGAAAAAAAGAAACAGAAAAGTTGAAAAAGAAAAAAAAAAAAGAGAGAAAGACTTACAAAAACTAGGGTTTTGTGTGTGCTTCCAATTTTATGAATGAAAAATAATGAAGCCTTAGGTCTATATTTATAGAGATAAAATACTTGGTGATACAAATTAATTTAAAATTTTTTTTTCCTTTTTTTTGGGCCGAACTTAGGCCTTTTTTTTTTATTAAAAAGAACATTATAGATTATCTTGTATTTTATTTTCTTTATTTAATTAACATATATTATTATATATTTAATGATATTTTCAATATATATATATATATATATATATATATATAATATATATATATATATATATATATATATATATATACATATATTTTTATTTTTAAAAAATTACATTTATAACCCAATACTTAATTAATTTATATATATACTCATATTGATATTTTATTTATATTTTATTTACACTAATATGGAGTATATACATTTTAATACGTAATATATATACATTTAATAATAATAATAATAATAATAATAATAATAATAATAATTATTATTATTATTATTATAATTATAATAATAATAATAATAATTATTATTATTATTATAATTATTAGGGTTAGGGTTAGGGTTATAATAAATGATTAAGGTTTTAGAGTTTAGTTCATTAATTACGAATATTAATTACTCTATTTAATTCGTCCAGATAACAACCCTAACTAGTATGTCACAGAAATACAAAACAGCAATGAAACCCTAAGGGCACTATAGTCATTTCAGAGTGAAAAAATGAGGGTTGTTATAGTACCTCCCCGTTAATTTAAACTTCGTCCCGAAGTTTCAGAAAGACTTCTCTGATGTATCAGCGATTGGAAAAAGATGAGGATATTTCCGCTTCATCTGGTCTTCACGTTCCCAGGAATACTCGGGGCTTCTTCGTGAATTCCAACGGATCTTAACAATAGTAATTGAGCTTTGTTTCAAGCCTTTTACCTCATGATCCATAACCTCTATCGGTTCTTCAACGAAATGAATTTTATCATCTATGCGGATATCATCCAATTGAACAATAAGTGTATCGTCAACAAGACACTTTTTAAGATTTGAGACATGAAATACATCATGCACATTATTAAGCTCAGGGGGTAATTCCAATCGATACGACACAGGACCAACTCTTTCAATAATCTTGAAAGGTCCTACATAACGTGGACTTAATTTGCTTCGCTTACCAAAACGAATGACGCCCTTCCAAGGGGATACTTTCAACATGACTTTATCACCAACTTGGAATTCTAAATCCTTCCGATGATTATCAGCATAGCTCTTTTGTCAGCTGCGGGCAGTTTCTAATCGTTTCTTAATCTGAACGATCTTCTCGGTAGTTTCATGAATAATTTCGGTAACAGTTAAATGTCTGTCCTATAATTCATCCCAGCACAATGGGGATCTACATTTTCGTCCGTACAAGGCCTCAAAAAGTGCAGCCTTAATACTTGAGTGATAGCTGTTGTTATATGAAAATTCAACTAAAGGCAAGTGTCTATCCCAACCTTTCCCAAAATCAATTGCACAAGCATGTAGCATATCTTCCATTGTTTGAATAGTTCGCTCACTTTGACCATCAGTTTGAGGATGATAAGCTGTACTCATGTCGAGTTGAGTTCCAAGAACAGATTGTAAAGTTTTCCAGAATCTAGAGACAAATCGACTATCGCGATCCAAAATAATTGAGATAGGAACTCCATGACGTGAGACAATCTCTTTGATATAGAGTTGTGATAATTTCTCCATCTTGTCGGTTTCCTTGATCGGTAAGAAATGTGCAGATTTAGTAAGACGATCAACTATGACCCAAATAGTGTCATTATCGTTTGAAGTCTTTGGCAACTTAGTAACGAAATCCATAGTGATACATTCCCACTCCCACTGTGGAATATCTGGCTGTTGAAGTAAACCAGACAGCTTTTGATGCTCGGCCTTAACCTTCAGACAAGTAAGGCACTTTCTCACATAATCAGCAATGTCAGACTTTAGATTAGGCCACCAATAGAATTCTATCACATCGTGGTATATTTTACCGGAGCCCGGGTGAATAGAATACCTAGTCTTATGTGCTTCATCCAAGACTAGTTCTCGAAGATTTCAAAAAATTGGGACCCAAATTCGGTTATTGAAATACCTTGTTCTGTTTCCCTTGAGTTCGAGTTGCCTTTCGAGACCCTTCAGTCCCTCAAGTTCGGTTATTGATCTTCCTCCGTAATCTACGAAATCTTTTGTTATATATATATAGATATTCTATGTAATTAGAATACCATCCGATAACCTGAAATCAGTTCATATAAAAAAATCCTTTATTCAATCATACGAAATGGAATTCGCCACAAGTTCAAGTTCCTCAGATTCCAATATGGAGTTTCACTCGAGCTCCGAAAGCAGTGTGATCAGAATGGATCAACCAATAAGCCATCATCTATTCTGGATGAATTGGGGATGGGTTCGTAGCCTACTTAATCACTGGAGACAAGAAGAAGGTGATCCCTTCCATCCACCACATTGCCCTCTTGGCGATGAACCTGAAGCACTTACCGGCGAACCTGTTCGAGACACCATTTTCTCTCTCATTTCCAGGGTATCTCGTCATGATTATATACTATCTCAAATCCTAGATCTTATTCATCCACTCATTCGAATCGACAGTCATCCCGGTGTAATAGAAGAAGTCAACGAACTTCGCTCTCGGATAGTGGCTTTAGAGAATATGGTGCAAAGGTTACAAGCACCAGCAGCACCACCGGCATCAACAGTACCACCATCATCAATACCAACAGTACCATTACCACCATCAACAACAACATCCGTATCCCACACCTCAACAACATAATCTGTACCTCGAACATCAATATCATACGCACCGTAAATACCAAGGAGTACCAACAACAACAAACGATGAAGTATTGGTTCATAACTTTATCAAGGAAATATTCTGCAAAGAATATGTAGTTTCTAAAAGTTTTAGAGATTATTTATTCTAATTCTAATTATAAACCAGATGAGTGAGTGAAATGATGAAATGAAACCTTGACAAGAATGGTGCTTGATTTATAAGCTAGACTTGTTTTACCAACAACATCAACAGTACCGTCAACATCACCAGCACCGTCAGTACCGTCAGTATCGCCAGCATCAGCAGCACCTACAACATCACAAGCTCCACCAGATCTATAATCACCACGAATAACATCACAAATCAACAACGAGTATATCGTATCAACGAGTTATGAATTATTAACTCATTCCCTTTGAAGAATTTATATGTATATTTTATATATATGAATTTTAAACCCAATATATCTTTTCATATTAAGCTATTACGTGTGAATTTTATAGGGTAGATACTACTCGGTTAATTCATATCACTAATATGCTATGAGGTACATCCGTCGTTAACCACTTAACCATCGTTAACTACAATATCTGTCTCAAATCAATGAATTCCATTACATAATAAACCAAGTGTATTATTCAATTATATGTTTGATTTCTACACTTTCATTTTCGATATACTCGAAATTTTCTAGAAATCATCATTCGTATCTTGCGAAGTTCGCAAGAATTCCACAAGCACCAACACCATTCACCGTGGAAAATCAATAAAAATGAATAATGAAGTATTGATTCATAATTTCATTTACATTGAAGAGATAATCCACGAAGATTACGTAATTTCTAAAGGTTTTAGAGATTATTTAATTCTAGATCCAGCCAAAAATCAAATGAGTCAATATTACATTAACACATTAAATCTGTATTACGTTTGAAGAAAACATACATGCATTTTCATAAAGACTGTAATAAAATTCCCTTGTACAAGATATTACTTGTGAAACTTTTAACGGGTAGGTAATACCCGAGAAATACTTAGATTTCACATTAATATGTTACACTGTACATTCTTCAATTCTGACTCACCAATCACTAACTATATTCACTACTTTTACAGCGATACACATTCTTTCATAAAATCAGGACAACCATTTTCATAAATTACATACCCTGATTAAGAACAGAACAGAAATCCAAAGTCAAGATTTAGCAGAAAATATCACTCTTAGATCTCTACATCTTTCAAAGCTATACTTTGACTTCAAAACTGTGCTAGAACATCATTTTTATTCATAGAACCCAGAAAAGTATCTGTATCATTCAAAATCCTAGAACATCATATGAATATTAATGATTACAATCTATGTTCAAACCCCTCGAAATTCCTGAAGACACTTCAAATAATGAACAATCGAGATGATGATCCAACCACATGTTACCCACAGTCATGCACCTGAAAAACTCTCGTAACCAAAGTCATAGTATAACACGTACTCATCTGTAAAAATAACTTTGGCATTTATTAGCAAAAATAACTTTAAGATTCCTTTTCAAAGTAACAAATTCTATCACAGCTCCAACAAGTCAATTTCGATCTTTCATTCGGAGTAGCCTTATTATAACCCTGATAAATACGATTACCCTTTTGTTATCGGAGAACCTTTTATATTCCATCACATTATCAGCAGATGTACCATCAACTTTGGCTTCAGTCTCTATGAAAAATATCTATATTATCCATGAAAACCCATCATCTACTCATCTGCATCCTGTAATAATAATTGCCATACCAACTGTCGGGAATCATCAATCATTATTCTCGAATTTCACAGAAATTGTACGCCAAGAGTTATATATACATATAACGTCTATCTCCTAGACTTATATACTGCGAATGCGAAGTTTTTGAAAAAAAACCATAAACTGCGAACTAGTCCTCCGAATTTTTGGAAAAACACTGATGAAGCAGCAAAAACTGTAAACGACCTTAACAACCAAAAATTTGATGATAAAGATTAGCGTGTTGGCAAAGCTCAGA